>NW_028296634.1:772500-775000 GCF_055471065.1 Atractosteus spatula | reverse complement strand
CCTGCGTGCCTGGGGAGAGGCCACCCCTGTTTCGGCCTCTCCCTCGTACCCAGGACCACGCCACCGCTGACTCGGCCTGCCCACGTGCCTGGGACAAAGCCACCCGAGTTTCGGTCCTGCCACATACCCGGGACCACACCACTCCAGAATCGGTCCTCCCACATACCCGGGACCACACCACTCGACTTTCGGTACTCCCACATACCCGGAGATACGCCACCGCAACTTCCGTACCCGGTGCCTGCAAGGGAGCGAACCTGGAATCCAAGCCCAGCTTGTGGAGCTCTGCCTGGGCTTGAGCGGGGTGGATTCATCCCCTTAAAAGCTCCATGAAAACGAAAAAGTCTTTTTTTCACCCCGGGAGCGCTCTCAGGCGGTTGCATGCCTCCTGCTAGGCCTGGGCCAAGCCTCCAGGCTTGTGAAAAGGGGAAAAGCACCACAGCAGCGGCGTCTGAGGCACCCGGCTCCCGGTTCGACCGCGAGCAGTGCTTTCGGTTCAGACAGGGGGATCCAAGCCTCCCTGCCCGGGAAATATGCCCCCCGCCTGGGGATGGACTCCGGCCATGCCCCCTGCTGCAGACTTAAGCCCCCTTCCGATTATTTAGACCCATTCAGCGCCGTCCAGCGGGCCGGCCACCTGGTCACCCCCGACAGATTCGGGACGCCTGGTCACCCGCTGGACTTAGTCTTTTTTACGATCGGCTTTAAAGGGGCCTGGTCACCCGGGGGACTTAGTCTTTTTTACGATCGGCTTTATAGGGGCCTGGTCACCCGGGGGACTTAGTCTTTTTTACGATCGGCTTTATAGGGGCCTGGTCACCCGGGGGACTTAGTCTTTTTTACGATCGGCTTTATAGGGGCCTGGTCACCCGGGGGACTTAGTCTTTTTTACGATCGGCTTTATAGGGGCCTGGTCACCCGGGGGACTTAGTCTTTTTTACGATCGGCTTTATAGGGGCCTGGTCACCCGGGGGACTTAGTCTTTTTTACGATCGGCTTTATAGGGGCCTGGTCACCCGGGGGACTTAGTCTTTTTTACGATCGGCTTTATAGGGGCCTGGTCACCCGGGGGACTTAGTCTTTTTTACGACCGGCTTTTCGGAGGCCTGGTCACCCGGGGGACTTAGTCTTTTTTACGATCGGCTTTTCGGAGGCCTGGTCACCCGGGGGACTTAGTCTTTTTTACGATCGGCTTTATAGGGGCCTGGTCACCCGGGGGACTTAGTCTTTTTTACGATCGGCTTTATAGGGGCCTGGTCACCCGGGGGACTTAGTCTTTTTTACGATCGGCTTTATAGGGGCCTGGTCACCCGGGGGACTTAGTCTTTTTTACGATCGGCTTTATAGGGGCCTGGTCACCCGGGGGACTTAGTCTTTTTTACGATCGGCTTTATAGGGGCCTGGTCACCCGGGGGACTTAGTCTTTTTTACGATCGGCTTTATAGGGGCCTGGTCACCCGGGGGACTTAGTCTTTTTTACGATCGGCTTTATAGGGGCCTGGTCACCCGGGGGACTTAGTCTTTTTTACGATCGGCTTTATAGGGGCCTGGTCACCCGGGGGACTTAGTCTTTTTTACGACCGGCTTTTCGGAGGCCTGGTCACCCGCGGGACTTAGTCTTTTTTACGATCGGCTTTTCGGAGGCCTGGTCACCCGGGGGACTTAGTCTTTTTTACGATCGGCTTTATAGGGGCCTGGTCACCCGGGGGACTTAGTCTTTTTTACGATCGGCTTTATAGGGGCCTGGTCACCCGGGGGACTTAGTCTTTTTTACGATCGGCTTTATAGGGGCCTGGTCACCCGGGGGACTTAGTCTTTTTTACGATCGGCTTTATAGGGGCCTGGTCACCCGGGGGACTTAGTCTTTTTTACGATCGGCTTTATAGGGGCCTGGTCACCCGGGGGACTTAGTCTTTTTTACGACCGGCTTTTCGGAGGCCTGGTCACCCGCGGGACTTAGTCTTTTTTACGACCGGCTTTTCGGAGGCCTGGTCACCCGGGGGACTTAGTCTTTTTTACGATCGGCTTTTCGGAGGCCTGGTCACCCGGGGGACTTAGTCTTTTTTACGATCGGCTTTTCGGAGGCCTGGTCACCCGGGGGACTTAGTCTTTTTTACGATCGGCTTTATAGGGGCCTGGTCACCCGGGGGACTTAGTCTTTTTTACGATCGGCTTTATAGGGGCCTGGTCACCCGGGGGACTTAGTCTTTTTTACGACCGGCTTTATAGGGGCCTGGTCACCCGGGGGACTTAGTCTTTTTTACGATCGGCTTTATAGGGGCCTGGTCACCCGGGGGACTTAGTCTTTTTTACGATCGGCTTTATAGGGGCCTGGTCACCCGGGGGACTTAGTCTTTTTTACGATCGGCTTTATAGGGGCCTGGTCACCCGGGGGACTTAGTCTTTTTTACGATCGGCTTTATAGGGGCCTGGTCACCCGGGGGACTTAGTCTTTTTTACGATCGGCTTTATAGGGGCCTGGTCACCCGGGGGACTTAGT
>NW_028296634.1:757500-760000 GCF_055471065.1 Atractosteus spatula | reverse complement strand
GTCACCCGGGGGACTTAGTCTTTTTTACGATCGGCTTTATAGGGGCCTGGTCACCCGGGGGACTTAGTCTTTTTTACGATCGGCTTTATAGGGGCCTGGTCACCCGGGGGACTTAGTCTTTTTTACGATCGGCTTTATAGGGGCCTGGTCACCCGGGGGACTTAGTCTTTTTTACGATCGGCTTTATAGGGGCCTGGTCACCCGGGGGACTTAGTCTTTTTTACGATCGGCTTTATAGGGGCCTGGTCACCCGGGGGACTTAGTCTTTTTTACGATCGGCTTTATAGGGGCCTGGTCACCCGGGGGACTTAGTCTTTTTTACGACCGGCTTTTCGGAGGCCTGGTCACCCGCGGGACTTAGTCTTTTTTACGATCGGCTTTTCGGAGGCCTGGTCACCCGGGGGACTTAGTCTTTTTTACGATCGGCTTTATAGGGGCCTGGTCACCCGGGGGACTTAGTCTTTTTTACGATCGGCTTTATAGGGGCCTGGTCACCCGGGGGACTTAGTCTTTTTTACGATCGGCTTTATAGGGGCCTGGTCACCCGGGGGACTTAGTCTTTTTTACGATCGGCTTTATAGGGGCCTGGTCACCCGGGGGACTTAGTCTTTTTTACGATCGGCTTTATAGGGGCCTGGTCACCCGGGGGACTTAGTCTTTTTTACGACCGGCTTTTCGGAGGCCTGGTCACCCGCGGGACTTAGTCTTTTTTACGACCGGCTTTTCGGAGGCCTGGTCACCCGGGGGACTTAGTCTTTTTTACGATCGGCTTTTCGGAGGCCTGGTCACCCGGGGGACTTAGTCTTTTTTACGATCGGCTTTTCGGAGGCCTGGTCACCCGGGGGACTTAGTCTTTTTTACGATCGGCTTTATAGGGGCCTGGTCACCCGGGGGACTTAGTCTTTTTTACGATCGGCTTTATAGGGGCCTGGTCACCCGGGGGACTTAGTCTTTTTTACGACCGGCTTTATAGGGGCCTGGTCACCCGGGGGACTTAGTCTTTTTTACGATCGGCTTTATAGGGGCCTGGTCACCCGGGGGACTTAGTCTTTTTTACGATCGGCTTTATAGGGGCCTGGTCACCCGGGGGACTTAGTCTTTTTTACGATCGGCTTTATAGGGGCCTGGTCACCCGGGGGACTTAGTCTTTTTTACGATCGGCTTTATAGGGGCCTGGTCACCCGGGGGACTTAGTCTTTTTTACGATCGGCTTTATAGGGGCCTGGTCACCCGGGGGACTTAGTCTTTTTTACGACCGGCTTTTCGGAGGCCTGGTCACCCGGGGGACTTAGTCTTTTTTACGATCGGCTTTTCGGAGGCCTGGTCACCCGGGGGACTTAGTCTTATTTACGATCGGCTTTATAGGGGCCTGGTCACCCGGGGGACTTAGTCTTTTTTACGATCGGCTTTATAGGGGCCTGGTCACCCGGGGGACTTAGTCTTTTTTACGATCGGCTTTATAGGGGCCTGGTCACCCGGGGGACTTAGTCTTTTTTACGATCGGCTTTATAGGGGCCTGGTCACCCGGGGGACTTAGTCTTTTTTACGACCGGCTTTTCGGAGGCCTGGTCACCCGCGGGACTTAGTCTTTTTTACGACCGGCTTTTCGGAGGCCTGGTCACCCGGGGGACTTAGTCTTTTTTACGATCGGCTTTTCGGAGGCCTGGTCACCCGGGGGACTTAGTCTTTTTTACGATCGGCTTTTCGGAGGCCTGGTCACCCGGGGGACTTAGTCTTTTTTACGATCGGCTTTATAGGGGCCTGGTCACCCGGGGGACTTAGTCTTTTTTACGATCGGCTTTATAGGGGCCTGGTCACCCGGGGGACTTAGTCTTTTTTACGACCGGCTTTATAGGGGCCTGGTCACCCGGGGGACTTAGTCTTTTTTACGATCGGCTTTATAGGGGCCTGGTCACCCGGGGGACTTAGTCTTTTTTACGATCGGCTTTATAGGGGCCTGGTCTCCCGGGGGACTTAGTCTTTTTTACGATCGGCTTTATAGGGGCCTGGTCACCCGGGGGACTTAGTCTTTTTTACGATCGGCTTTATAGGGGCCTGGTCACCCGGGGGACTTAGTCTTTTTTACGATCGGCTTTATAGGGGCCTGGTCACCCGGGGGACTTAGTCTTTTTTACGATCGGCTTTATAGGGGCCTGGTCACCCGGGGGACTTAGTCTTTTTTACGACCGGCTTTTCGGAGGCCTGGTCACCCGGGGGACTTAGTCTTTTTTACGATCGGCTTTTCGGAGGCCTGGTCACCCGGGGGACTTAGTCTTATTTACGATCGGCTTTATAGGGGCCTGGTCACCCGGGGGACTTAGTCTTTTTTACGATCGGCTTTATAGGGGCCTGGTCACCCGGGGGACTTAGTCTTTTTTACGATCGGCTTTAAAGGGGCCTGGTCACCCGGGGGACTTAGTCTTTTTTACGATCGGCTTTATAGGGGCCTGGTCACCCGGGGGACTTAGTCTTTTTTACGACCGGCTTTATAGGGGCCTGG
>NW_028296634.1:702500-705000 GCF_055471065.1 Atractosteus spatula | reverse complement strand
ATCGGCTTTATAGGGGCCTGGTCACCCGGGGGACTTAGTCTTTTTTACGACCGGCTTTTCGGAGGCCTGGTCACCCGGGGGACTTAGTCTTTTTTACGATCGGCTTTTCGGAGGCCTGGTCACCCGGGGGACTTAGTCTTTTTTACGATCGGCTTTATAGGGGCCTGGTCACCCGGGGGACTTAGTCTTTTTTACGATCGGCTTTATAGGGGCCTGGTCACCCGGGGGACTTAGTCTTTTTTACGATCGGCTTTATAGGGGCCTGGTCACCCGGGGGACTTAGTCTTTTTTACGATCGGCTTTATAGGGGCCTGGTCACCCGGGGGACTTAGTCTTTTTTACGATCGGCTTTATAGGGGCCTGGTCACCCGGGGGACTTAGTCTTTTTTACGATCGGCTTTATAGGGGCCTGGTCACCCGGGGGACTTAGTCTTTTTTACGATCGGCTTTATAGGGGCCTGGTCACCCGGGGGACTTAGTCTTTTTTACGATCGGCTTTATAGGGGCCTGGTCACCCGGGGGACTTAGTCTTTTTTACGACCGGCTTTTCGGAGGCCTGGTCACCCGCGGGACTTAGTCTTTTTTACGATCGGCTTTTCGGAGGCCTGGTCACCCGGGGGACTTAGTCTTTTTTACGATCGGCTTTATAGGGGCCTGGTCACCCGGGGGACTTAGTCTTTTTTACGATCGGCTTTATAGGGGCCTGGTCACCCGGGGGACTTAGTCTTTTTTACGATCGGCTTTATAGGGGCCTGGTCACCCGGGGGACTTAGTCTTTTTTACGATCGGCTTTATAGGGGCCTGGTCACCCGGGGGACTTAGTCTTTTTTACGATCGGCTTTATAGGGGCCTGGTCACCCGGGGGACTTAGTCTTTTTTACGACCGGCTTTTCGGAGGCCTGGTCACCCGCGGGACTTAGTCTTTTTTACGACCGGCTTTTCGGAGGCCTGGTCACCCGGGGGACTTAGTCTTTTTTACGATCGGCTTTTCGGAGGCCTGGTCACCCGGGGGACTTAGTCTTTTTTACGATCGGCTTTTCGGAGGCCTGGTCACCCGGGGGACTTAGTCTTTTTTACGATCGGCTTTATAGGGGCCTGGTCACCCGGGGGACTTAGTCTTTTTTACGATCGGCTTTATAGGGGCCTGGTCACCCGGGGGACTTAGTCTTTTTTACGACCGGCTTTATAGGGGCCTGGTCACCCGGGGGACTTAGTCTTTTTTACGATCGGCTTTATAGGGGCCTGGTCACCCGGGGGACTTAGTCTTTTTTACGATCGGCTTTATAGGGGCCTGGTCACCCGGGGGACTTAGTCTTTTTTACGATCGGCTTTATAGGGGCCTGGTCACCCGGGGGACTTAGTCTTTTTTACGATCGGCTTTATAGGGGCCTGGTCACCCGGGGGACTTAGTCTTTTTTACGATCGGCTTTATAGGGGCCTGGTCACCCGGGGGACTTAGTCTTTTTTACGACCGGCTTTTCGGAGGCCTGGTCACCCGGGGGACTTAGTCTTTTTTACGATCGGCTTTTCGGAGGCCTGGTCACCCGGGGGACTTAGTCTTATTTACGATCGGCTTTATAGGGGCCTGGTCACCCGGGGGACTTAGTCTTTTTTACGATCGGCTTTATAGGGGCCTGGTCACCCGGGGGACTTAGTCTTTTTTACGATCGGCTTTATAGGGGCCTGGTCACCCGGGGGACTTAGTCTTTTTTACGATCGGCTTTATAGGGGCCTGGTCACCCGGGGGACTTAGTCTTTTTTACGACCGGCTTTTCGGAGGCCTGGTCACCCGCGGGACTTAGTCTTTTTTACGACCGGCTTTTCGGAGGCCTGGTCACCCGGGGGACTTAGTCTTTTTTACGATCGGCTTTTCGGAGGCCTGGTCACCCGGGGGACTTAGTCTTTTTTACGATCGGCTTTTCGGAGGCCTGGTCACCCGGGGGACTTAGTCTTTTTTACGATCGGCTTTATAGGGGCCTGGTCACCCGGGGGACTTAGTCTTTTTTACGATCGGCTTTATAGGGGCCTGGTCACCCGGGGGACTTAGTCTTTTTTACGACCGGCTTTATAGGGGCCTGGTCACCCGGGGGACTTAGTCTTTTTTACGATCGGCTTTATAGGGGCCTGGTCACCCGGGGGACTTAGTCTTTTTTACGATCGGCTTTATAGGGGCCTGGTCTCCCGGGGGACTTAGTCTTTTTTACGATCGGCTTTATAGGGGCCTGGTCACCCGGGGGACTTAGTCTTTTTTACGATCGGCTTTATAGGGGCCTGGTCACCCGGGGGACTTAGTCTTTTTTACGATCGGCTTTATAGGGGCCTGGTCACCCGGGGGACTTAGTCTTTTTTACGATCGGCTTTATAGGGGCCTGGTCACCCGGGGGACTTAGTCTTTTTTACGACCGGCTTTTCGGAGGCCTGGTCACCCGGGGGACTTAGTCTTTTTTACGATCGGCTTTTCGGAGGCCTGGTCACCCGGGGGACTTAGTCTTATTTACGA
>NW_028296634.1:660000-667500 GCF_055471065.1 Atractosteus spatula | reverse complement strand
TGATTAATATCTCCGAAATGGAGCATGCTACAAGCTTACAACCGAATGCAATTGAAAGCAGAGACCCAGAGCTTTCATTTAATGTCCATTAACCCCGGTTTTAAACGCAGTATCATGTCTGCCATCATAAGAATGTGTCCAATATTTTGGAATATTGACAACACGGATGGCATATTTTCATTAATATCTCCGAAACGGTGCATACTAAAATCTTAAAACCCAATGCAAGTGAAAGCAGAGACCCAGAGCTTTCATTTAATGCCCAATAACCCCGGTTTTAAACGCAGTATCATTTCTGCCATCATAAGAATATGAGTCCAATATTTTGGAAAATTGACCAAACGGATGACGTATTTTCATTAATATCTCCTAAACGGTGCATACTGCAAGCTTAAAACCCAATGCATTTGAAAGCAGAGACCCAGAGCTTTCATTTAATGTCCATTAACCCCGGATTTAAACGAAGCATTTTATCTACCATCATAAGAATAAATGTCCAATATTTTGGAATGTTGAGTAAGTGGATGACATATTTTCATTAATTTCTCCAAAACGGTTGAAGCTACAAGCTTAAAAACCAATGCATGTGAAAGCAGAGACCCAGAGCTTTCATTTAATGTCCATTAACCCCGGTTTTAAACGCAACATCATGTCTGCCATCAAAAGAATGAGTCCAATATTTTGGAATTTTGACGAAACGGAAGGCATATTTTCATTAATATTTCCAAAACGGTGCATACTACAAGCTTAAAACCAAATGCATGTGAAAGCAGAGACCCAGAGCTTTCATTTAATGTCCATTAACCCCGGCTTTAAACGCAACTTCATGTCTGCCCTCATAAGAATATGAGTCCAATATTTTGGAAAATTGACCAAACGGATGACATATTTTCGTTAATTTCTCCAAAACGGTGCATACTACAAGCTTAAAACCAAATGAATGTGAAAGCAGAGACCCAGAGCTTTCATTTAATGTCTATTAACCCCGGGTTTAAAAGCAGCATCATGTCTGCCATCATAAGAATATGAGTCCAATATTTTAGAATATTGACCAAACGGATGACATATTTTCGTTAATTTCTCCAAAACGGTGCAATCTACAAGCTTAAAACCAAATGCATGTGAAAGCAGAGACCCAGAGCTTTCATTTAGTGTCCATTAACACCGGTTTTAAACGCAGCATCATGTCACCATCATAAGAATATGAGTCCAATATTTTAGAATATTGACCAAACGGATGACATGTTTCCGTTAATTTCTCCAAAACGGTGCATACTACAAGCTTAAAACCCAATGCATATGAAAGCAGAGACCCAGAGCTTTCATTTAATGTCCTTTAACCCCGGTTTTAAACGCAGCATCATGTCTGCCATCAAAGGAAAATGTGTTTAATTTTTTGGAAAATTGACCAAACGAATGACATATTTTCGTTAATTTCTCCAAAACGGTGCAAACTACAAGCTTAAAACCAAATGCATACGAAAGCAGAGACACAGAGCTTTCATTTAATGTCCATTAACCCCGGCTTTAAACGGAGCATCAGGTCTACCATCATAAGAATATGAGTCCAATATTTTAGAATATTGACCAAACGGATGACATATTTCGGTTAATTTCTCCAAAACGGTGCATACTACAAGCTTAAAACCCAATGCATATGAAAGCAGAGACCCAGAGCTTTCATTTAATGTCCATTAACCCCGGTTTTAAACGCAGGATCATGTCTGTCATCAAATGAAAATTTGTTTAATATTTAAAAAATTGACCAAACGAATGACATATTTCCGTTAATTTCTCCAAAACGGTGCATACTACAAGCTTAAAACCCAATGCATATGAAAGCAGAGACCCAGAGCTTTCATTTAATGTCCATTAACCCCGGTTTTAAACGCAGCATCATGTCTGCCATCATAAGAATATGAGTCCTATATATTAGAATATTGAACAAAAGGATGACATATTTCCGTTAATTTCTCCAAAACGGTGTATACTACAAGCTTAAAACCCAATGCATATGAAAGCAGAGACACAGAGCTTTCATTTAATGTCCATTAACCCCGGTTTTAAACGCAACATCATGTCTGCCATCATAAGAATGAGTCCAATATTTTCGAATTTTGACGAAACGGATGGCATATTTTTATTAATATTTCCAAAACGGTGCATACTACAAGCTTAAAACCAAATGCATGTGAAAGCAGAGACCCAGAGCTTTCATTTAATGTCCATTAACCCCGGGTTTAAAAGCAGCATCATGTCTGCCATCATAAGAAAATGAGTCCAATATTTTGGAAAATTTACCTAACGGATGACATATTTCCGTTAATTTCTCCAAAACGGTGCATACTACAAGCTTAAAACCAAATGCATGTGAAAGCAGAGACCCAGAGCTTTCATTTAATGTCCATTAACCCCGGGTTTAAAAGCAGCATCATGTCTGCCATCATAAGAATATGAGTCCAATATTTTAGAATATTGACCAAACGTATGACATATTTTCGTTAATTTCTCCAAAACGGTGCAATCTACAAGCTTAAAACCAAATGCATGTGAAAGCAGAGACCCAGAGCTTTCATTTAATCTCCATTAACCCCGGTTTTAAACGCAGCATCATGTCACCATCATAAGAATATGAGTCCAATATTTTAGAATATTGACCAAACGGATGACATATTTTCGTTAATTTCTCCAAAACGGTGTATACTACAAGCTTAAAACCAAATGCATGTGAAAGCAGAGACCCAGAGCTTTCATTTAATGTCCTTTAACCCCGGTTTTAAACGCAGCATCATGTCTGCCATCAAATAAAAATGTGTTTAATATTTTGGAAAATTGACCAAACGAATGACATATTTTCGTTAATTTCTCGAAAACGGTGCAAACTACAAGCTTAAAACCAAATGCATATGAAAGCAGAGACCCAGAGCTTTCATTTAATGTCCATTAACCCCGGATTTAAAAGCAGCATCATGTCTGCCATCATAAGAATTTGAGTCCAATATTTTAGAATATTGACCAAACGGATGACATATTTCCGTTAATTTCTCCAAAACGGTGCAATCTACAAGCTTAAAACCAAATGCATGTGAAAGCAGAGACCCAGAGCTTTCTTTTAATGTCCATTAACCCCGGTTTTAAACGCAGCATCATGTCACCATCATAAGAATATGAGTCCAATATTTTAGAATGTTGACCAAACGGATGACATATTTCCGTTAATTTCTCCAAAACGGTACATACTACAAGCTTAAAACCCATTGCATATGAAAGCAGAGACACAGAGCTTTCATTTAATGTCCTTTAACCGCGGTTTTAAACGCAGCATCATGTCTGCCATCAAATGAAAATGTGTTTAAAATTTTGGAAAATTGACCAAACGAATGACATATTTTCGTTAATTTCTCCAAAACGGTGCAAAGTACAAGCTTAAAACCAAATGCATATGAAAGCAGAGACCCAGTGCTTTCATTTAAAGCCCATTAACCCCGGTTTTAAACGCAGCATCATGTCTGCCATCATAAGAATATGAGTCCAATATTATAGAATATTGAACAAACGTATGACATATTTTCGTTAATTTCTCCAAAACGGTGCAAACTACAAGCTTAAAACCAAATGCATATGAAAGCAGAGACCCAGAGCTTTCATTTAATGTCCATTAACCCCGGATTTAAAAGCAGCATCATGTCTGCCATCATAAGAATATGAGTCTAATATTTTAGAATATTGACCAAACGGATGACATATTTCCGTTAATTTCTCCAAAACGGTGCATACTACAAGCTTAAAACCCAATTCATATGAAAGCAGAGACCCAGAGCTTTCATTTAATGTCCTTTAACCCCGGTTTTAAACGCAGCATCATGTCTGTCATCAAATAAACATGTGTTTAATATTTTGGAATATTGACCAAACGAATGACATATTTTCGTTAATTTCTCGAAAACGGTGAAAACTACAAGCTTAAAACCAAATGCATATGAAAGCAGAGACCCAGAGCTTTCATTTAATGTCCATTAACCCCGGTTTTAAACGCAGCATCATGTCTGCCATCATAAGAATATGAGTCCAATATTTTAGAATATTGATCAAACGGATGACATATTTCGGTTAATTTCTCCAAAACGGTACAATCTACAAGCTTAAAACCAAATGCATGAGAAAGCAGAGACCCAGAGCTTTCATTTAATGTCCATTAACCCCGGTTTTAAACGCAGCATCATGTCACCATCATAAGAATATGAGTCCAATATTTTAGAATGTTGACCAAACGGATGACATAATTCCGTTAATTTCACCAAAACGGTACATACTACAAGCTTAAAACCCAATGCATATGAAAGCAGAGACACAGAGCTTTCATTTAATGTCCTTTAACCCCGGTTTTAAACGCAGCATCATGTCTGCCATCAAATAAAAATGTGTTTAATATTTTGGAAAATTGACCAAACGAATGACATATTTTCGTTAATTTCTCCAAAACGGTGCAAACTACAAGCTTAAAACCAAATGCATGTGAAAGCAGAGACCCAGAGCTTTCTTTTAATGTCCATTAACCCCGGTTTTAAACGCAGCATCATGTCACCATCATAAGAATATGAGTCCAATATTTTAGAATGTTGACCAAACGGATGACATATTTCCGTTAATTTCTCCAAAACGGTACATACTACAAGCTTAAAACCCATTGCATATGAAAGCAGAGACACAGAGCTTTCATTTAATGTCCTTTAACCGCGGTTTTAAACGCAGCATCATGTCTGCCATCAAATAAAAATGTGTTTAATATTTTGGAAAATTGACCAAACGAATGACATATTTTCGTTAATTTCTCCAAAATGGTGCAAACTACAAGCTTAAAACCAAATGCATATGAAAGCAGAGACCCAGAGCTTTCATTTAAAGCCCATTAACCCCGGTTTTAAACGCAGCATCATGTCTGCCATCATAAGAATATGAGTCCAATATTTTAGAATATTGATCAAACGAATGACATATTTTCGTTAATTTCTCCAAAACGGTGCAAACTACAAGCTTAAAACCAAATGCATGAGAAAGCAGAGATCCAGAGCTTTCATTTAATGTCCATTAACCCCGGTTTTAAACGCAGCATCATGTCACCATCATAAGAATATGAGTCCAATATTTTAGAATATTGACCAAACGGATGACATATTTCCGTTAATTTCTCCAAAACGGTACATACTACAAGCTTAAAACCCAATGCATATGAAAGCAGAGACACAGAGCTTTCATTTAATGTCCTTTAACCGCGGTTTTAAACGCAGCATCATGTCTGCCATCAAATGAAAATGTGTTTAAAATTTTGGAAAATTGACCAAACGAATGACATATTTTCGTTAATTTCTCCAAAACGGTGCAAAGTACAAGCTTAAAACCAAATGCATATGAAAGCAGAGACCCAGAGCTTTCATTTAAAGCCCATTAACCCCGGTTTTAAACGCAGCATCATGTCTGCCATCATAAGAATATGAGTCCAATATTATAGAATATTGATCAAACGTATGACATATTTTCGTTAATTTCTCCAAAACGGTGCAAACTACAAGCTTAAAACCAAATGCATGAGAAAGCAGAGATCCTGAGCTTTCATTTAATGTCCATTAACCCCGGTTTTAAACGCAGCATCATGTCACCATCATAAGAATATGAGTCCAATATTTTAGAATGTTGACCAAACGGATGACATATTTCCGTTAATTTCTCCAAAACGGTACATACTACAAGCTTAAAACCCATTGCATATGAAAGCAGAGACACAGAGCTTTCATTTAATGTCCTTTAACCGCGGTTTTAAACGCAGCATCATGTCTGCCATCAAATAAAAATGTGTTTAATATTTTGGAAAATTGACCAAACGAATGACATATTTTCGTTAATTTCTCCAAAATGGTGCAAACTACAAGCTTAAAACCAAATGCATATGAAAGCAGAGACCCAGAGCTTTCATTTAAAGCCCATTAACCCCGGTTTTAAACGCAGCATCATGTCTGCCATCATAAGAATATGAGTCCAATATTTTAGAATATTGATCAAACGAATGACATATTTTCGTTAATTTCTCCAAAACGGTGCAAACTACAAGCTTAAAACCAAATGCATGAGAAAGCAGAGATCCAGAGCTTTCATTTAATGTCCATTAACCCCGGTTTTAAACGCAGCATCATGTCACCATCATAAGAATATGAGTCCAATATTTTAGAATATTGACCAAACGGATGACATATTTCCGTTAATTTCTCCAAAACGGTACATACTACAAGCTTAAAACCCAATGCATATGAAAGCAGAGACACAGAGCTTTCATTTAATGTCCTTTAACCGCGGTTTTAAACGCAGCATCATGTCTGCCATCAAATGAAAATGTGTTTAATATTTTGGAAAATTGACCAAACGAATGACATATTTTCGTTAATTTCTCCAAAACGGTGCAAACTACAAGCTTAAAACCAAATGCATATGAAAGCAGAGACCCAGAGCTTTCATTTAAAGCCCATTAA
The DNA here is from genome assembly GCF_055471065.1 of Atractosteus spatula. Lineage (NCBI taxonomy): Eukaryota > Metazoa > Chordata > Actinopteri > Semionotiformes > Lepisosteidae > Atractosteus > Atractosteus spatula. The sequence continues at coordinate 660,979 of NW_028296634.1, read as the reverse complement.
CCCCGGTTTTAAACGCAGCATCATGTCTGCCATCATAAGAATATGAGTCCAATATTTTAGAATATTGATCAAACGTATGACATATTTTCGTTAATTTCTCCAAAACGGTGCAAACTACAAGCTTAAAACCAAATGCATACGAAAGCAGAGACACAGAGCTTTCATTTAGTGTCCTTTAACCCCGGTTTTAAACGCAGCATCATGTCTGCCATCATAAGAATATTAGTCCAATATTTTAGAATATTGATCAAACGAATGATATATTTTCGTTAATTTCTCCAAAACGGTGCAAACTACAAGCTTAAAACCAAATGCATGAGAAAGCAGAGATCCAGACCTTTCATTTAATGTCCATTAACCCCGGTTTTAAACGCAGCATCATGTCTGCCATCATAAGAATATGAGTCCAATATATTAGAATATTGACCAAAAGGATGACATATTTACGTTAATTTCTCCAAAACGGTGCATACTACAAGCTTAAAACCCAATGCATATGAAAGCAGAGACCCAGAGCTTTCAATTAATGTCCATTAACCCCGGTTTTAAACGCAGTATTATGTCTGCCATCATAAGAATGTGAGTCCTATATTTTAGAATATTGACCAAACAAATGACAACTTTTCGTTAATTTCTCCAAAACGGTGCAAACTACAAGCTTAAAACCCAATTTATGTGAAAGCAGAGTCCCAGGGCTTTCATTTAATGTTCATAAACCCCGGTTTAAAATTCAGCATCATGTCTGCCATCATAGGAATATGAGTCCAATATTTTAGAATATTGACCAAACGGATGACATATTTTCGTTAACTTCTCCAAAACGGTGCAGACCACAAGCTTAAAACGCAATGCATGTGAAAGCAGAGACCCAGAGCTTTCATTTAAAGCCCATTAACCCCGGTTTTAAACGCAGCATCATGTCTGCAATCAAATAAAAATGTGTTTAATATTTTGGAAAATTGACCAAACGAATGACATA
>NW_028296634.1:632500-655000 GCF_055471065.1 Atractosteus spatula | reverse complement strand
AGACAATTTTATTTTATTCTGTTTAAGAAACTGATCTCTGTCGTAACTAGAAATCCCAGCTCAGTGATAGAAACTAGCCATGTTGGCAGATTATTGCTTTACAGTTTAAAAAGTAATTAATTAATGTGGTCACAAATAATATCTTGGCTTTCAGACCATAATATGCTTTTAACAGTTTACTGAAAAAATGTTTCCTGCAGTTTAGCTCCAAAATGAAAATGAAATGGTTTCATTTTGTGTATGTCAAGGGTGTCCACTTTATAGAAATTCAATTTTAAAACATTGTTGAAATGACAAACCACTGGAAATACAGGTCTATCTAACCTCTAACTCATTAACAATGTTCATTGCTGTTGTCCTTAAACTTTTCAGAAATTTTAATTAAGAAAATAAAGCAATTGTTCCCTAGACTCATCTTTTGTGTTCTGTTCGCTGTGAATCAGAAAGGTGCTGTTCTTGAAGTCCAGTCAGTCTCTGTTATCTTTCTTCCCAAGAGGAATTCCATCTAATTCCATCAAACTTCTTTTTCTTCTGCTCGCCTAAGGATGAACTGAAATGAAGCAATTAGTATTTCAGTGGCAGAAAATAGGCTGTCATATATACCTCTCCAGTGCTTTTGATGCACAAATGGTGTCCTGCCGAAACATTCTTCTGTTTGGTAATGTTGGGCAGTTTCAAAAGAAGCTTATCAAAAATCTATTTTGTAGATAATGAAAGAAAATAATAAAATCAGAGTAAGAATTATTATCCAGACTTATCTTTCTGTTCTCTTTCAATAAGAACGGTGTCATTAATGAAGTCCAGTCGGTCTCATTCCTTCTCTCTTCCCAAGAGGCTGCCCGTCTAATGCTGCTGAAAACTCCATTGTCCATTCTGGGAATGCTGTGCTGTTCAGATAGTGTCAACAAATTTAAGAAATGGTTCACATCTTTAAATCTTTTTTTGTTTTGTTTAAAGCATGTGGCATTTTTTAGCAGTAACAAATGGAACAGGAACAGGAGCAGGAAGCTAAAAACACAACGGAGCCAGGCACAACCAGGACCCGGGCTCACACGATGCGGAGATCAGGTGCAGAGCCTCGAGTGAAATGAGCACCTGGCTTTTAAAGTTGAACTGAAACAGGGTAGGAACAAGGAACAGATGCGGGGAATGAGGCAAATCAGGAAGGGCTGGAGCGCCCTTAAGAGTAGGGGTTTGTGATTGTGATACAGGTTGGCATATTTATTTTATTTTATTAGGTAGATTCTTTTCAACATGCTTTTACATAATATGTTGTAACAATGATTTCAAAAAGAAACTACAGAAGCCTTACAAATTAAAAATATCTCACCGTGCCAATGTGTCTTCAGGCTTCCCATGTACAAAAAGGCCCAAGGACTCCAGCAGTCTTACAACCACTGTCCTGTTTGCCTCACCAGACACGATCTCTATTCTGTTGTAATCCACGATGACCCCGTTTTTCAGGTGATTTATCATGTCCTTCCTCGCCTGTTGAGAGGTCATCCTGATCTCCTCTGCCGTGGAGAGGCAGAGGAGATAAAAGCTTTATTTTATGATCATTCGTCCAACCACTCCAGAGATTGTCCTTCTCCATTAAACGACTTCCTGGAGACACCGTAATCATATAGGAGCTCTTCTCCCACTACAATCTCTCTTTTTGCCAAGAACAGAATTGTTATGTCAGTCTTTTCGTCAATTACAAAAGATTCTTTAATTGGTCTGAGGTTGGCTTTTTTGTTTGAATGATTTATGCGCCTTCCAATTGTGTCCATATCCGGGTGGCAGGTGCAGTGTTCTTCACGCGAATCAATGCACATTTTTTGTTTAGGTCCATCAAAAAAGAATAGATATCCCATGTCTCCTTCTGCCATCTGTGCCATTAGGGCTTCTCCAGCTGTCTTTGTGATAACCTTGCCATGGTAATCACATACCACCTCTCCCTTCTGGAAACGCCTGGAAGTTATAACCTTCTTCCCTTTCACAGGATCGTCAACGATGTGCAGGCCTCTCCAGGTTTGGAGTTTTACCAGATTTTCAATGTCCTTGCCATTTGGTTGGACTTCTACATGCGGCTTCCAGTTCTGAAGTACCTCGGACACAGCTGGTGTATTGGTTGACCATCCCATTTTTTCTATATAATGGGTCACTTGGCTTTCTGTTGGTAACCGTCTATTGTATTGATCTGTAGTGAGATATCAGAAATCCACCCAAAGAATATATCCAGTAATAGACTCTTGAAATATTACTCTTTAAAAAGGGAAGAAATCCTGTTCTTACCGAATATGTTCTGTTGCCTCCTTTTCCTCTGCTCAGCTCTCCATCTATTGTAACAGTGGCGATCGTGAATGCCGGTCACTCTCAGGCGCTCTTTCTTTCTAGGAGGCTGCCCATCTAATGTCACGGGAAAAATCTGTATCAGCTTCTGGAAGGCTGCAGCATCATCCATCTTTGGGCATCTATATGCAGCAGCTGCCACAGTGGACCTATTTATAAAAAGAAAACTTAAATATCTCAGATCTAAGACAGAGTGGCTAAAAGGTAACTGAAAGAGGGATATTGAATTAAAACTTACCGTATAGCAGCTGTACGTTCTTGTCCATAGCCTGAAGATTGCTCTCCTGATGATGAACTGAAGTTTAAAAAAATATGAGAAATTTATGTTTATCCTAAATATTGACTTTCAAATACTGAATTTGGATATCACTGTGACACTTACAGAGATCCTGCTTCTACAATGCCATGAATTAGTTCGCTGGCTGAGCACATGTCCTCATCTGTCAGCCTTCTGGCTAGGTTTTCAACAGTTCCATTTGAAACACCTAAATAATCATTCAGGACAGTTTTCTGATCAATAGGTAGCTTCTTTATTTCCATTTCAAATGCCCTTCTTGCAACATAGCAAGTAATCAGTGGTAGGTGGTACCTGCAAAACAAACATATATAAAATAGTTGTTTTCAAGCCACAGAAAAGTAAAAAGAAAATACATCAAAATAATTATATAATTCAATTTACTTCTCATGCAGTCTTCGCAGATCATAGGTAGGATTGTGAACTGGTTCTCCTCCTGCATACACAAAAAAATGTTCTATTTCCATCCTGCAGTTTGCATCACAGCGTAAGTTAATGAAGTAGCAGTGAAACATCTGAGAAAATAAAAAAAATAAAAATGCAGTTTAAATGCAGTATTCTTCACATACCATTGAATGCTAAAGACAGTTTTTAGCAATGAAATATCAAAATATAACCTTCAACTCACCTTTTCCTCTTCTTCATTTAGTGCAAAGGAAGCTAGTCGCTGAGTTGCAGCCATGCGCTCTTTGACAGAGATTATTACCCTGTTTTGCCCACTTTTATTCACAACAATTTTTCGCCGTATCCAATCCAGGACCTGAATTCAGAAGATTTTTTTAGTACAAATATTAATTAAAAACAATTTCTCGAAAAGAACATCTATAATCAAAATTCTTGGTTGTATGAAGGGATGCTTACTGTCATATTCTTTACCACCCCTGGGCGCTGAAGGTGCTTCAGCTGGAGAATGGCCTGCAGGTAAAGCATCACAACAATCCGTTCACTTGTGGTGATGTCTGCAGAGGCGTGTGTCTTGCCCAGTATCCGCTGCACATCTTTCTTTGCAACACTCAACACCTTCAAGCAATCGCTTAGTTTAGGTGGAGGACTCTGCAGCTGTGTTAGTCTGGGGGAGAGAGAACAATACTATCAGCCTCCAAAAGGCAAAATTCATGTGTTTGAATAGAAAAGCAAGTACAAGTTGAACCAACATTTAATAAGTAAAGTACCTCTTTCTGGTTATTTCCTGTCTGACACTCTTGTTGTTTCTCTTTTTTATATCCTTTAGATTGCTCTGGAAGTCTATTAAACTCTTAGCTAGACTGGGATCCTCCACTTGCAGGTTAGTGTTTTTTCGGATGAAGAGCAGGAATCTGCTGATATTAATGATATAACCTGCAATGGTCTGGTGAGACAACCCAGTCATCTTCAACTGGGAAACAAATGTCTGCATTTTGGAAAGGTCCTTCAGAAAACTTAAGGAAACATCTGATGGATCCATAAAAAACAGGAACCTGGAGACATTTTCAACCTGAAAAACATATATAGAGAAAGTCATTATTTTTATGACCAACATCCTGTGAAGTTTAAGCCGAGTAAAACCATGTACCAAATACCTACCTCCTTGGAGCAGTTTACCATTCCCAGGCCCTGGATAAGGTATTGTTTAAAGCCAGCCAGGAGAGGAGAATCAAGAGAGTGTTTTCTGTAAAGTCCAGCCAGGGCAACTCTTTTTCGGAGAGCTTTTAGATTACCTTTAACTGACACCCTGTAGATATAAGACACATGGACAATTACATGTATTATAAGTGTTTCCGTTTTCTTAGTTGGCTTCTGGGAGAAAATGGCTTTAGATGTGGCCCTGTGTGAATGTGTATATCTACCAATTCACTGACATCCCAATTAAGGCTACATTTTTTCTTGCCTCTGTGAAACAAAATCTAATTTTATACATACAACGTGCAAATAAAAAATAAAGCACTAGAAACCCTATTGAGCAGAGAGTCTTACTGTTCCCCATCTTCCCCTTCCTCCTCCGCTTCTGCTTCAGTTTCTGGAGCAGCCTCTGGCATCTCTTCCTCCTGGACAGTGGCCTCTTGCTCAGGGCCGCTGGAATGCAGGTAGATTCTTTTCAACATGCTTTTACATAATATGTTGTAACAGTGATTTCAAAAAGAAACTACAGAAGCCTTACATATTAAAAATATCTCACCGTGCCAATGTGTCTTCAGGCTTCCCACGTACAAAAAGGCCCGAGGACTCTAGCAGTCTTACAACCGCTATCCTGTTTGCCTCACCAGACACAATTTCTATTCTGTGGTAATCCACGATGACCCCGTTCTTCAGGTGATTCATCATGTCCTCCCTCGCCTGTTGAGAGGCCATCCTGATCTCTTCTGCCGTGGCGTGCTTCATACACGCCCTCTTCAAGTGAGCAGGAAGCTGATCAAAAGTATTCAGGCACATCTTGCACACCAGGGGAATCCTCGCGGGTTTCCTTTGAAAATAAATTATACCATCTGTGTATAGAAACAAGCTAAGACTGATTTCTTAAATTATCCTTAATTTTCTCTCTCATAGTTTGAGCATAATGATTTCATTGTATTTATATAAGAATTGGTCATTGCTCCAAAATAAATAATGGTTTCATAAAAAAGTGAACACTTACTTGGTCTCAGTCACAGACTTTCCAATAGGAGCCATTGTGGAGTTCAGCAACTGCAGGTCCTAGAAGTGGGGAAGGAATTTTAAAAGAGAAATTGAATTACAATACAGAAGGAATGGCTGAGGGATCACTGAAATATATATATATACAAATTCCAAAGACTGAGTCCATATAGAAACAACTACCTTTCATATTCAGTATAAGATGGAAGATGAATTGGCCCTGAAAATCCACTGCAATGAGAAACTGCTCATGCCATTGCATATGAACAAACATACATTCTCATCTATATTCATTTGCAGTTACACTATTGCAATTAATCAATTAATCACATGATGAGATTCTTGATATTAGATTAGTAAAAACAATATCAATGCACTGAGAGACGCTTAAGAATAAAGATGCATCTGCCTGACTGCATATTAGTTTTAAAAGGTTATCAGCAAATGCATTTAAAAGTAAAAATATAAAGTCTTACCTCTTGATCGTAGTGGTGATTCAATATCCAGGACCTTAGTCAAGTCTCAGAGTTACTGTACCTCCTGTCTCGATTGCAGGTGAAAAGTGAAAGTTATATTGCACTCAGCAGAAAGTTACCCCGAGCAAAGACTCCACCCCTCCCAGAAAACAGCACTCCCCTTTGGCAAAGCAGTGGGTGGAGGAAGCCTTTGCTACCATTATCAAACACAGAAATCGTTATAATTTAATTTTAAAAACATGGCTAAGCATGGGTTTAAAGTATATTCAACGGTGCAAGTGCATTCAAAGAAATAGAGTTTCCCAAGCCCTCAGAAAGAATTGCCATTTCTAAAGATGTCTAGTTTCAAGCATTAACATCCAAAGTACCTGTCTTAGCTGGAGCAGGGAGTTTGCTAAGCCACCTGAAAGAATTACCATATCCAAAGATGTCTAGCTTCAAGCATTAACATCCAAAGTACCTGTCTTAGCTGGGCCAGGTAGTTTGCCAAGCCATGTGAAAGAATTACCATTTCCAAAGAAGTCTGTTGTAAGCCAGGTTCAATCATGACCATCCAAAGTACCGGTCGTCCCTTGGGGCGAGAGGGTTTCCTGTGTGTCTAGGATGTGTACTTCCCTTAAATAAAGGGTGAATATGGGTACCATAGGTATTAAATCTCTCAAAGCTCAGAGTTAAACTAAAAAACCCTTGGTAAGTGTGTTATAACATGGATGGGTATTTATAGTCCAGTGCCTCCTATTTGGTGTCCCCTGAAGGCGTTTTGAACCCAGCAGGTGACACTGATTTAGTTTTACTTGGCCCTGATTATACAATAAAGGATAAGTAACCAGAAAGAGGTGGTATTTCGATTTTACAGTACATAAAAAAATACATACTTTCCACAGCTCAGCATGCACATGCTATTAGATTAGATATTAGATATTAGATTAATAAAAAATATCAAGGCACTGAGGCTAATTAATAAAGATGCTTTTGACTGACTGGACCTTGGAGCAAGGTGTGTAAATTACAACAGACATCTTTAGAAATGGTAATTCTTTCAGGTGGCTTGGCAAATTTACTGCCCCACCTAAGACAGGTACTTTGGATGTTAATGCTTGAAACTAGACATCACAACTGATCGTATTTTACTAGAGATTCTGTTTGGGATTCAGATGTGCATTCGGACAGCAATCCCTTTCAAGAAATGATACGTTCTGGATGAGGTCAAAGGTGCTGGAACACTGTATTTAGGATGCGATTGTGTGTCTCCTGCTTCAACGCAGTGATATACTGTATATTGATGTGCTCCTGTAATTTCTTGGTACATGCCCAGGGCAGTAAGCAGTCTGAGGATTTATTTCCAGACGGCATAGAGCAGTGAAGCAGTGAAGTAGTGCAACACACTGGATCATTATATTATTAGAATCTATTTGTTTAACATGCACGGGTCTGTCTCAATGGATGCAGTGCTCCTGAAAGGGCTCTCAAACCCTGCATTTCAGATGCCTAGCTGTATCCCTCACATGTGGCACCTCAGAATGACTTCTACTTTATTCTACTTAAATTATTACATTATACACAATTTGAGTTCATTTTTAAAAGTAAAGGGTAATGAAAGGAATGAAAGATATGTAGCAATCACATTGTAACAGGGGTGACAGTGACTTTTTGCTTGTACTAAGCATTAGTACCTAAGTCCACTAGTGGACTTCTGGTACCTTTAGGGTACGGTGTTCCCTGAAGGGCTCTCAAACCCCGCATTTCAGATGCCCAGCTGTATCGCTGATGTGTTGCACCTCAGAATCACTTTTAAACCTTACATCTGGTATCTTTAATCCCTATTGCTCAACACATGGTGAAAGTATTGCATACATGTGTCTGAAAATGAGCAATGGGCCCCTGAGAGACTCATTTGCCTGATTCACAAATGATCACATTTGACTAGAGATTCTGTTTGGGATTCAGTTGTGCATTCTGACAGCAATCCCTTTCAAAAAACGATACATTCTGGATGAGTTCAAAGGTGCAGGAACACTGTATTTAGGATGTGTTTGCAGATATTCTGTGTCTCTAGCTTCAACACAGTGATATTCTTGATATTAGATTAGTAAAAACAATATCAATGCACTGAGAGACGCTTAAGAATAAAGATGCATCTGCCTAACTGCATATTAGTTTTAAAAGGTTATCAGCAAATGCATTTAAAAGTAAAAATGTAAAGTCTTACCTCTTGATCGTAGTGGTGATTCAATATCCAGGACCTTAGTCAAGTCTCAGAGTTACTGTACCTCCTGTCTCGATTGCAGGTGAAAAGTGAAAGGTATATTGCACTCAGCAGAAAGTTACCCCGAGCAAAGACTCTACCCATCCCAGAAAACAGCACTCCCCTTTGGCAAAGCAGTGGGTGGAGGAAGCCTTTGCTACCATTATCAAACACAGAAATCGTTATAATTTAATTTTAAAAACATGGCTAAGCATGGGTTTAAAGTATATTCAACGGTGCAGGTGCATTCAAAGAAATAGAGTTTCCCAAGCCCTCAGAAAGAATTACCATTTCTAAAGATGTCTAGTTTCAAGCATTAACATCCAAACTACCTGTCTTAGCTGGAGCAGGGAGCTTGCTAAGCAACCTGAAAGAATTACCATATCCAAAGATGTCTAGTTTCAAGCATTAACATCCAAAGTACCTGTCTTAGCTGGGCCAGGTAGTTTGCCAAGCCATGTGAAAGAATTACCATTTCCAAAGAAGTCTGTTGTAAGCCAGGTTCAATCATGACCATCCAAAGTACTGGTCGTCCCTTGGGGCGAGAGGGTTTCCTGTGTGTCTAGGATGTGTACTTCCCTTAAATAAAGGGTGAATATGGGTACCATAGGTATTAAATATCTCAAAGCTCAGAGTTAAACTAAAAAACCCTTGGTGAGTGTGTTATAACATGGATGGGTATTTATAGTCCAGTGCCTCCTATTTGGTGTCTCCTGAAGGCGTTTTGAACCCAGCAGGTGACACTGATTTAGATTTATTTGGCCCTGATTATACAATAAAGGATAAGTAATCAGAAAGAGGAGGTATTTCGATTTTACAGTACATAAAAAATACATACATTCCACAGCTCAGCATGCACATGGTGATATTCCTGATATTAGATTAATTAAAAATATCAAGGCACTGAGGCTAATTAACAAAGATGCTTTTGACTGACTGGACCTTGGAGCAAGGTGTGTAAATTACAACAGACATCTTTAGAAAAAGTAATTCTTTCAGGTGGCTTGGCAAATTTACTGCCCCACCTAAGACAGATACTTTGGATGTTAATGCTTGAAACTAGATATCACAACTGATCGTATTTTACTAGAGATTCTGTTTGGGATTCAGATGTGCATTCGGACAGCAATCCCTTTCAAGAAATGATACGTTCTGGATGAGGTCAAAGGTGCTGGAACACTGTATTTAGGATGCGATTGTGTGTCTCCTGCTTCAACGCAGTGATATACTGTATATAGATGTGCTCCTGTAATTTCTTGGTACATGCCCAGGGCAGTAAGCAGTCTGAGGATTTATTTCCAGACGGCATAGAGCAGTGAAGCAGTGAAGTAGTGCAACACACTGGATCATTATATGATTAGAATCTATTCTACTTAAATTATTACATTATACACAATTTGAGTTCATTTTAAAAAGTAAAAGGTAATGAAAGGAATGCATTTTCATAAGAAAGATAATATCGATATGCATGTGATAATCGTCCTTATATCATGTAGTGCGTCATTTGCACACTTTGTGGGCTTGAAATACAAAGAAAATCATGTTCTATGGTACAAGATAAATACAAAACTTAAGCTTGTTTAAATTAGATTTGTTTATAAAGCATAAGCATTACATTACATTAATATATGTGAAAATAACATTTTAGAATCATACGTTTAGTATATTTAGTCCCTAATGCTGAAGGAAATGATCATTTGTTTAACATGCACAGGTGTGTCTCAAAGGATGCATTGCTCCTGAAGGGCTCTCAAACCCTGCATTTCAGATGCCTAGCTGTATCCTTCAAATGTGGCACCTCAGAATGACTTCTAACCTTACCTGTGGTGTCTATAATCCCTATTGCTTAATGCATGGTGAAAGCTTTGTATATATGTGTCTAACAATAAGGAATGGGCCCCTGTGACACTCATTTGCCTGTTTCACAAATTATCATATTTTACTAGAGATTCTGTTTGGGATTCAGATGTGCATTTGGACAGCAATCCCTTTCGAAGAATGTTACGTTCTGGATGAGGTCAAAGGTGCAAGAACACTGTGTTTAGGATGTGTTTGCAGTGATTCTGTGTCTCTAGCTTCAACACAGTGATATATATATATATATGCTCAGTGATTTATAGGTACATGCCCAGGGCAATAAGTAGACTGAGGATTTATTTCCAGACGGCATAGAGCTTTGATGCAGTGAAGTAGTGCAACACACTTTATCATTACATTATAAGAATCTATTCTACTTAAATCATTAGGTAGGTTAGGGTTACGGTTAGGTGCAGGAGCACTGTATTTAGGATGTGTTTATATATATATATGCTCACTGATTTTTTGGTACATGCCCAGGGCAATAATCATTATGAGGATTTATTTCCAGATGTGCTAGAGGTAGTGTTGTGAAATACTTCATCACACTGGATTGCAGGTTTAAACCCCCTGCACTCTTACTCCTTAAAAACCAACAAATGCAATTTACGAATGCAATACGAATGCCCCCGGCCGTCCCTCTTAATCATGGCCCCAGAGGACAAGATGCAAAGGAAAAGCTACAAACCCTGACAGCTACTCACCCAGCCATCCCCCACAGCTGCCAATCTCCAACACCTCCCCCATTAACACCTCCAGCACTGAAAGTGCTATGTGCACCATCCCCCAGGCCAGGCTGACCAGGCCAGTGCAACACACTTGATCATTATATTATTAGAATCTATTCTACTTAAATTATTACATTCTACACAATTGGAGTTCATTTTAAAAGTAAATGGTAATGAAAGGAATGCATTTTCATAAGAAAGATAATACCGATATGCATGTGATAATCTTCCTTATATCATGTAGTGCGTCATTTGGTCACTTTGTGAGCTTGAAATACAAAGAAAATCATGTTCAATGGTACAAGATAAATACAAATCTTAAGCTTTTATTTTAATTAGATTTGTTTATAAAGCATAAGCAATCATTTATTACATTAATATATGTGAAAATAACGTTTTAGCATCATACGTTTAGTATATTTAGTCTCTAATGCTGAAAGAAATGATCATTTGTTTAACATGCACGGGTCTGTCTCAATGGATGCAGTGCTCCTGAAAGGGCTCTCAAACCCTACATTTCAGATGCTTAGCTGTATCCCTCACATGTGGCACCTCAGAATGACTTCTACTTTATTCTACTTAAATTATTACATTATACACAATTTGAGTTCATTTTAAAAAGTAAAAGGTAATGAAAGGAATGGAAGATATGTAGCAATCACATTGTAACAGAGGTGACAGTGACTTAATGCTTGTATTAAGCATTAGTACCTAAGTCCACTAGTGGACTTCTGGTACCCTTAGGGTACGGTGCTCCCTGAAGGGCTCTCAAACCCCGCATTTCAGATGCCTAGCTGTATCGCTGATGTGTTGCACCTCAGAATCACTTTTAAACCTTACCTCTGGTATCTTTAATCCCTATTGCTCAACGCATGGTAAAAGTATCGCATACATGTGTCTGAAAATGAGCAATGGGCCCCTGAGAGACTCATTTGCCTGTTTCACAAATGATCATATTTGACTACAGATTCTGTTTGGGATTCAGTTGTGCATTCTGACAGCAATCCCTTTCAAAAAACGATACATTCTGGATGAGTTCAAAGGTGCAGGAACACTGTATTTAGGATGTGTTTGCAGTTATTCTGTATCTCTAGCTTCAACACAGTGATATATATATATGCTCCCTGATCTTTTGGTACATGCCCAGGGCAATAATCATTATGAGGTTTTATTTCCAGATGTGCTAGAGGTAGTGTTGTGAAATACTTCATCACACTGGATTGCAGGTTTAAACCCCCTGCACTATTACTCCTTAAAAACCAACAAATACAATTTACGAATGCAATACGAATGCCCCCGGCCGTCCCTCTTAATCATGGCCACAGAGGACAAGATGCAAAGGAAAAGCTACAAACCCTGATAGCTACTCACCCAGCCATCCCCCACAGCTGCCAATCTCCAACACCTCCCCCATTAACACCTCCAGCACTGAAAGTGCTATGTGCACCATCCCCCAGGCCAGGCTGACCAGGCCAGTGCAACATACTGGATCATTATATTATTGGAATCTATTCTACTTAAATTATTACATTCTACACAATTGGAGTTCATTTTAAAAGTAAAAGGTAATGAAAGGAATGCATTTTCATAAGAAAGATAATACCGATATGCATGTGATAATCTTCCTTATATCATGTAGTGCGTCATTTGGTCACTTTGTGAGCTTGAAATACAAAGAAAATCATGTTCTATGGTAAAAGATAAATACAAAACTTAAGCTTTTATTTTAATTAGATTTGTTTATAAAGCATAAGCAATCATTTATTACATTAATATATGTGAAAATAACGTTTTAGCATCATACGTTTAGTATATTTAGTCTCTAATGCTGAAAGAAATGATCATTTGTTTAACATGCACGGGTCTGTCTCAATGGATGCAGTGCTCCTGAAAGGGCTCTCAAACCCTACATTTCAGATGCTTAGCTGTATCCCTCACATGTGGCACCTCAGAATGACTTCTACTTTATTCTACTTAAATTATTACATTATACACAATTTGAGTTCATTTTAAAAAGTAAAAGGTAATGAAAGGAATGGAAGATATATAGCAATCACATTGTAACAGGAGTGACAGTGACTTAATGCTTGTATTAAGCATTAGTACCTAAGTCCACTAGTGGACTTCTGGTACCTTTAGGGTACGGTGCTCCCTGAAGGGCTCTCAAACCCCGCATTTCAGATGCCTAGCTGTATCGCTGATGTGTTGCACCTCAGAATAACTTTTAAACCTTACCTCTGGTATCTTTAATCCCTATTGCTCAAGCATGGTAAAAGTATCGCATACATGTGTCTGAAAATGAGCAATGGGCCCCTGAGAGACTCATTTGCCTGTTTCACAAATGAACATATTTGACTAGAGATTCTGTTTGGGATTCAGTTGTGCATTCTGACTGCAATCCCTTTCAAAAAACGATACATTCTGGATGAGTTCAAAGTTGCAGGAACACTGTATTTAGGATGTCTTTGCAGATATTCTGTGTCTCTAGCTTCAACACAGTGATATATATATATGCTCACTGATTTTTTGGTACATGCCCAAGTCAATAATCATTATGAGGATTTATTTCCAGATGTGCTAGAGGTAGTGTTGTGAAATACTTCATCACACTGGATTGCAGGTTTAAACCCCCTGCACTCTTACTCCTTAAAAACCAACAAATGCAGATATGTAGCAATCACATTGTAACAGGGGTGACAGTGACTTAATGCTTGTACTAAGCATTAGTACCAAAGTCCACTAGTGGACTTCTGGTACCTTTAGGGTACGGTGTTCCTTGAAGGGCTCTCAAACCCCGCATTTCAGATGCCTAGCTGTATCGCTGATGTGTTGCACCTCAGAATCACTTTTAAACCTTACATCTGGTATCTTTAATCCCTATTGCTCAACACATGGTGAAAGTATCGCATACATGTGTCTGAAAATGAGCAATGGGCCCCTGAGAGACTCATTTGCCTGTTTCACAAATGATCACATTTGACTAGAGATTCTGTTTGGGATTCAGTTGTGCATTCTGACAGCAATCCCTTTCAAAAAACGATACATTCTGGATGAGTTCAAAGGTGCAGGAACACTGTATTTAGGATGTCTTTGCAGATATTCTGTGTCTCTAGCTTCAACACAGTGATATATATATATATGCTCACTGATTTTTTGGTACATGCCAAGGGCAATAATCATTATGAGGATTTATTTCCAGATGTGCTAGAGGTAGTGTTGTGAAATACTTCAACACACTGGATTGCGGGTTTAAACCCCCTGCACTCTTACTCGTTAAAAACCAACAAATGCAATTCACTACTAAAAATTACTGCATTTTCTCCTAGAAAGAGCTCTCAATTAATGAAATGCCCCATTGAACTGGCCCTGATTATACAATGCAAGGAGAAGTCTTCTAAGCCAATACTTGTAACCAGAAAGAGGCTGTATTTCAATTATACAATATACAAAACAATACCATTTAACACAAAGATATAGTCCACACCTCAGCATGCACATGATGAGATTCTTGATATTAGATTAGTAAAAACAATATCAATGCACTGAGAGACGCTTAAGAATAAAGATGCATCAGCCTGACTGCATATTAGTTTTAAAGGGTTATCAGCTAATGCATTTAAAAGAAAAAATGTAAAGTCTTACCTCTTGATCGTAGTGGTGATTCAATATCCAGGACCTTAGTCAAGTCTCAGAGTTACTGTACCTCCTGTCTCAATTACAGGTGAAAAGTGAAAGGTATATTGCACTCAGCAGAAAGTTACCCCGAGCAAAGATTCCACCCATCCCAGAAAACAGCACTCCCCTTTGGCAAAGCAGTGGGTGGAGGAAGCCTTTGCTACCATTATCAAACACAGAAATCGTTATAATTTAATTTTAAAAACATGGCTAAGCATGGGTTTAAAGTATATTCAACGGTGCAGGTGCATTCAAAGAAATAGAGTTTCCCAAGCCCTCAGAAAGAATTACCATTTCTAAAGATGTCTAGTTTCAAGCATTAACATCCAAACTACCTGTCTTAGCTGGAGCAGGGAGTTTGCTAAGCCACCTGAAAGAATTACCATATCCAAAGATGTCTAGTTTCAAGCATTACCATCCAAAGTACCTGTCTTAGCTGGGCCAGGTAGTTTGCCAAGCCATGTGAAAGAATTACCATTTCCAAAGAAGTCTGTTGTAAGCCAGGTTCAATCATGACCATCCAAAGTACCGGTCGTCCCTTTGGGCGAGAGGGTTTCCTGTGTGTCTAGGATGTGTTCTTCCCTTAAACTTGGCCCTGATTATACAATAAAGGATAAGTAACCAGAAAGAGGTGGTATTTCAATTTTACAGTACATAAAAAATACATATATTCCACAGCTCAGCGTGCACATGGTGAGATTCCTGATATTAGATTAATAAAAAATATCAAGGTACTGAAGCTAATTAATAAAGATGCTTTTGACTGACTGGACCTTGGAGCAAGGTGTGTAAATTACAACAGACATTTGTAGAAATGGTAATTCTTTCAGGTGGCTTGGCAAATTTACTGCCCCACCTAAGACAGGTACTTTGGATGTTAATGCTTGAAACTAGACATCACAACTGATCGTATTTTACTAGAGATTCTGTTTAGGATTCAGATGTGCATTCGGACAGCAATCCCTTTCAAGAAATGATACGTTCTGGATGAGGTCAAAGGTGCTGGAACACTGTATTTAGGATGCGATTGTGTGTCTCCTGCTTCAACGCAGTGATATACTGTATATTGATGTGTTCCTGTAATTTCTTGGTACATGCCCAGGGCAGTAAGCAGTCTGAGGATTTATTTCCAGACGGCATAGAGCAGTGAAGCAGTGAACTAGTGCAACACACTGGATCATTATATGATTAGAATCTATTCTACTTAAATTATTACATTATACACAATTTGAGTTCATTTTAAAAAGTAAAAGGTAATGAAAGGAATGCATTTTCATAAGAAAGATAATATCGATATGCATGTGATAATCGTCCTTATATCATGTAGTACGTCATTTGCACACTTTGTGGGCTTGAAATACAAAGAAAATCATGTTCTATGGTACAAGATAAATACAAAACTTAAGCTTTTTTTAATTAGATTTGTTTATAAAGCATAAGCATTACATTACATTAATATATGTGAAAATAACATTTTAGAATCATACGTTTAGTATATTTAGTCCCTAATGCTGAAGGAAATGATCATTTGTTTAACATGCACAGGTGTGTCTCAAAGGATGCATTGCTCCTGAAGGGCTCTTAAACCCTGCATTTCAGATGCCTAGCTGTATCCTTCAAATGTGGCACCTCAGAATGACTTCTAACCTTACCTGTGGTGTCTATAATCCCTATTGCTTAATGCATGGTGAAAGCTTTGTATATATGTGTCTAACAATAAGGAATGGGCCCCTGTGACACTCATTTGCCTGTTTCACAAATTATCATATTTTACTAGAGATTCTGTTTGGGATTCAGATGTGCATTTGGACAGCAATCCCTTTCGAAGAATGTTACGTTCTGGATGAGGTCAAAGGTGCAAGAACACTGTGTTTAGGATGTGTTTGCAGTGATTCTGTGTCTCTAGCTTCAACACAGTGATATATATATATATGCTCAGTGATTTATAGGTACATGCCCAGGGCAATAAGTAGACTGAGGATTTATTTCCAGACGGCATAGAGCTTTGATGCAGTGAAGTAGTGCAACACACTTTATCATTACATTATAAGAATCTATTCTACTTAAATCATTAGGTAGGTTAGGGTTACTGTTAGGTGCAGGAGCACTGTATTTAGGATGTGTTTATATATATATATGCTCACTGATTTTTTGGTACATGCCCAGGGCAATAATCATTATGAGGATTTATTTCCAGATGTGCTAGAGGTAGTGTTGTGAAATACTTCATCACACTGGATTGCAGGTTTAAACCCCCTGCACTCTTACTCCTTAAAAACCAACAAATGCAGATATGTAGCAATCACATTGTAACAGGGATGACTGTGACTTAATTCTTGTACTAGTAAACTTCTGGTACCTTTAGGGTACGGTGTTCCCTGAAGGGCTCTCAAACCCCGCATTTCAGATGCCTAGCTGTATCGCTGATGTGTTGCACCTCAGAATCACTTTTAAACCTTACCTCTGGTATCTTTAATCCCTATTGCCCAACGCATGGTGAAAGTATTGCATAGATGTGTCTGAAAATGAGCAATGGGCCCCTGAGAGACTCATTTGCCTGTTTCACAAATGATCATATTTGACTAGAGATTCTGTTTGGGATTCAGTTGTGCATTCTGACAGCAATCCCTTTCAAGAAATGATACGTTCTGGATGAGGTCAAAGGTGCTGGAACACTGTATTTCGGATGCGATTGTGTGTCTCCTGTAATGTCTTGGTACATGCCCAGGGCAGTGGCATATATAGATGTGCTCCTGTAATGTCTTGGTACATGCCCAGGGCAGTAAGCAGTCTGAGGATTTATTTCCAGACGGCATAGAGCAGTGAAGCAGTGAAGTAGTGCAACACACTGGATCATTATATTATTAGAATGTATTTGTTTAACATGCACGGGTCTGTCTCAATGGATGCAGTGCTCCTTAAAGGGCTCTCAAACCCTGCATTTCAGATGCCTAGCTGTATCCCTCACATGTGGCACCTCAGAATGACTTCTACTTTATTCTACTTAAATTATTACATTATACACAATTTGAGTTCATTTTTAAAAGTAAAAGGTAATGAAAGGAATGGAAGATATGTAGCAATCACATTGTAACAGGGGTGGCAGTGACTTAATGCTTGTACTAAGCATTAGTACCTAAGTCCACTAGTTGACTTCTGGTACCTTTAGGGTACGGTGTTCCCTGAAGGGCTCTCAAACCCCGCATTTCAGATGCCTAGCTGTATCGCTGATGTGTTGCACCTCAGAATCACTTTTAAACCTTACATCTGGTATCTTTAATCCCTATTGCTCAACGCATGGTAAAAGTATTGCATACATGTGTCTGAAAAAGAGCAATGGGCCCATGAGAGACTCATTTGCCTGTTTCACAAATGAACATATTTGACTAGAGATTCTGTTTGGGATTCAGTTGTGCATTCTGACTGCAATCCCTTTCAAAAAACGATACATTCTGGATGAGTTCAAAGTTGCAGGAACACTGTATTTATGATGTGTTTGCAGTTATTCTGTGTCTCTAGCTTCAACACAGTGATATATATATATATATGCTCACTGATTTTTTGGTACATGCCCAGGGCAATAATCATTATGAGGATTTATTTCCAGATGTGCTAGAGGTAGTGTTGTGAAATACTTCATCACACTGGATTGCAGGTTTAAACCCCCTGCACTCTTACTCCTTAAAAACCAACAAATGCAGACACACATTCGCATCCGAAATACAGTGTTCCAGCACCTTTGACCTCATCCAGAACGTATCATTTCTTGAAAGGGATTGCTGTCCGAATGCACATCTGAATCCCAGAGAGAATCTCTAGTAAAATACGATCAGTTGTGATGTCTAGTTTCAAGCATTAACATCCAAAGTATCTGTCTTAGGTGGGGCAGTAAATTTGCCAAGCCACCTGAAAGATTTACCATTTCTAAAGATGTCTGTTGTAATTTACACACCTTGCTCCAAGGTCCAGTCAGTCAAAAGCATCTTTATTAATTAGCCTCAGTGCCTTGATATTTTTAATTAATCTAATATCAGGAATGTGATATTGTAACACTGTGGAATGTATGTATTTTTTATGTACTGTAAAATCGAAATACCACCTCTTTCTGGTTACTTATCCTTTATTGTATAATCAGGGCCAAGTTTAAGGGAAGAACACATCCTAGACACACAGGAAACCCTCTCGCCCAAAGGGACGACCGGTACTTTGGATGGTCATGATTGAACCTGGCTTACAACAGACTTCTTTGGAAATGGTAATTCTTTCACATGGCTTGGCAAACTACCTGGCCCAGCTAAGACAGGTACTTTGGATGGTAATGCTTGAAACTAGACATCTTTGGATATGGTAATTCTTTCAGGTGGCTTAGCAAACTCCCTGCTCCAGCTAAGACAGGTAGTTTGGATGTTAATGCTTGAAACTAGACATCTTTAGAAATGGTAATTCTTTCTGAGGGCTTGGGAAACTCTATTTCTTTGAATGCACCTGCACCGTTGAATATACTTTAAACCCATGCTTAGCCATGTTTTTAAAATTAAATTATAACGATTTCTGTGTTTGATAATGGTAGCAAAGGCTTCCTCCACCCACTGCTTTGCCAAAGGGGAGTGCTGTTTTCTGGGATGGGTGGAATCTTTGCTCGGGGTAACTTTCTGCTGAGTGCAATATACCTTTCACTTTTCACCTGTAATTGAGACAGGAGGTACAGTAACTCTGAGACTTGACTAAGGTCCTGGATATTGAATCACCACTACGATCAAGAGGTAAGACTTTACATTTTTTCTTTTAAATGCATTTGCTGATAACCCTTTAAAACTAATATGCAGTCAGGCTGATGCATCTTTATTCTTAAGCGTCTCTCAGTGCATTGATATTGTTTTTACTAATCTAATATCAAGAATCTCATCATGTGCATGCTGAGGTGTGGACTATATCTTTGTGTTAAATGGTATTGTTTTGTATATTGTATAATTGAAATACAGCCTCTTTCTGGTTACAAGTATTGGCTTAGAAGACTTCTCCTTGCATTGTATAATCAGGGCCAGTTCAATGGGGCATTTCATTAATTGAGAGCTCTTTCTAGGAGAAAATGCAGTAATTTTTAGTAGTGAATTGCATTTGTTGGTTTTTAACGAGTAAGAGTGCAGGGGGTTTAAACCCGCAATCCAGTGTGTTGAAGTATTTCACAACACTACCTCTAGCACATCTGGAAATAAATCCTCATAATGATTATTGCCCTTGGCATGTACCAAAAAATCAGTGAGCATATATATATATATCACTGTGTTGAAGCTAGAGACACAGAATATCTGCAAAGACATCCTAAATACAGTGTTCCTGCACCTTTGAACTCATCCAGAATGTATCGTTTTTTGAAAGGGATTGCTGTCAGAATGCACAACTGAATCCCAAACAGAATCTCTAGTCAAATGTGATCATTTGTGAAACAGGCAAATGAGTCTCTCAGGGGCCCATTGCTCATTTTCAGACACATGTATGCGATACTTTCACCATGTGTTGAGCAATAGGGATTAAAGATACCAGATGTAAGGTTTAAAAGTGATTCTGAGGTGCAACACATCAGCGATACAGCTAGGCATCTGAAATGCGGGGTTTGAGAGCCCTTCAAGGAACACCGTACCCTAAAGGTACCAGAAGTCCACTAGTGGACTTTGGTACTAATGCTTAGTACAAGCATTAAGTCACTGTCACCCCTGTTACAATGTGATTGCTACATATCTGCATTTGTTGGTTTTTAAGGAGTAAGAGTGCAGGGGGTTTAAACCTGCAATCCAGTGTGATAAAGTATTTCACAACACTACCTCTAGCACATCTGGAAATAAATCCTCATAATGATTATTGACTTGGGCATGTACCAAAAAATCAGTGAGCATATATATATATATCACTGTGTTGAAGCTAGAGACACAGAATATCTGCAAAGACATCCTAAATACAGTGTTCCTGCAACTTTGAACTCATCCAGAATGTATCGTTTTTTGAAAGGGATTGCTGTCAGAATGCACAACTGAATCCCAAACAGAATCTCTAGTCAAATGTGATCATTTGTGAAACAGGCAAATGAGTCTCTCAGGGGCCCATTGCTCATTTTCAGACACATGTATGCGATACTTTCACCATGTGTTGAGCAATAGGGATTAAAGATACCAGAGGTAAGGTTTAAAAGTGATTCTGAGGTGCAACACATCAGCGATACAGCTATGCATCTGAAATGCGGGGTTTGAGAGCCCTTCAGGGAACACTGTACCCTAAAGGTACCAGAAGTCCATTAGTGGACTTAGGTACTAATGCTTAGTACAAGCAAAAAGTCACTGTCACCCCTGTTACAATGTGATTGCTACATATCTTTCATTCCTTTCATTACCTTTTACTTTTAAAAATGAACTCAAATTATGTATAATGTAATAATTTAAGCAGAATAAAGTAGAAGTCATTCTGAGGTGCCACATGTGAGGGATACAGCTAATCATCTGAAATGCAGGGTTTGAGAGCCCTTTCAGGAGCACTGCATCCATTGAGACAGACCCGTGCATGTTAAACAAATAGATTCTAATAATATAATGATCCAGTGTGTTGCACTACTTCACTGCTTCACTGCTCTATGCCGTCTGGAAATATATCCTCAGACTGCTTACTGCCCTGGGCATGTACCAAGACATTACAGGAGCACATCTATATATGCCACTGCGTTGAAGCAGGAGACACACATTCGCATCCGAAATACAGTGTTCCAGCACCTTTGACCTCATCCAGAACGTATCATTTCTTGAAAGGGATTGCTGTCCGAATGCACATCTGAATCCCAAACAGAATCTCTAGTAAAATACGATCATTTGTGAAACAGGCAAATGAGTCTCTCAGGGGCCCATTGCTCATTTTCAGACACATGTATGCAATACTTTTACCATGCGTTGAGCAATAGGGATTAAAGATACCAGAGGTAAGGTTTAAAAGTGATTCTGAGGTGCAACACATCAGCGATACAGCTAGGCATCTGAAATTCGGGGTTTGAGAGCCCTTCAAGGAACAGTTTGAAGTGCAGGAACACTGTGTTTGCAGTTATTCTGTGTCTCTAGCTTCAACACAGTGATATATATATATGCTCACTGATTTTTTGGTACATGCCCAGGGCAATAATCATTATGAGGATTTATTTCCAGAGGTGCTAGAGGTAGTGTTGTGAAATACTTCACTACACTGGATTGCAGGTTTAAACCCCCTGCACTCTTACTCCTTAAAAAACAACAAATGCAGATATGTAGCAATCATATTGTAGCAGACACTCGTTTGCCTTTTTCACAAATGATCATATTTTTCTAGAGATTCTGTTTGGGATACGGATGTGCATTCTGACAGCAATCTCTTTCAAAAAATGATTTTACCTTATCGCGGCTTTGCCCTTCTTGCCTCTTTGGACAAGATCTCCATCTTGTGGTCGTTGTTGGTAATGTCTGGACAATATCTCCATCTTGTGGTCGTTGTTGGTAATGTCTTCTTATGCCCTTTTTTATTTCAATTCTCTATTAGTTGATTCTAGAATCTCTACAATAGAGTTGAAAACATCAGTTTTATAGCAGACAATATGACATTATTTATAGTCCAATTAGGAATTTATTACCCTGTTTTTAACATAATAACAAATTAAAATTGATTTAAACTAAGTTTGGAACACCAGGGAACATAAAAAAAGATTTTTAGGAAAACCATGAGGTTCTCTGTGTCCTATGCCTGTAAGGGGAGGAAGCTAGAATCCTTTGATTTTTCAAAATTTGAAAATAAACATCATATAACAACAGCTTTCATTCCTAGGAGTGAAAAATAACCATTTTTGAAGACATAGTAGTTTCTAAAACACTACAATGAAGTTAAAAACATCAGTTATATTACATTATTTTTAGTGAAATTAGTCATTTATTTCACTATTTTTAAAATAATCTCTAATTAGAAGTGATTAGAATTAAGTTTGGAACAACAAGGAACACAAAAAAAAAGATTTTAAGAAAAAAATTATGTCTTCAGTGCCAGGTGCCTGCAAGGGGAGAAAGCTAGAATCCTACCCAGGCTCCTGGAGCTCTGGCCTGGCTAAAGGAGGCCGAATCCATCCCCTTCAAAGCTCCATGAAAAATGATCATTTAAAATTTGAAAAAAAAAACATCATATAACAACAGTTTTCACTCCTAGGAGTGATAAAAAAACATTTTTGAAGACATATTAGTTTCTAAGACACTACAATAAAGTTAAAAACCTCCGTTTTATATT
>NW_028296634.1:582500-587500 GCF_055471065.1 Atractosteus spatula | reverse complement strand
AGAATATGAGTCCAATATTTTAGAATATTGACCAAACGGATGACATGTTTCCGTTAATTTCTCCAAAACGGTGCATACTACAAGCTTAAAACCCAATGCATATGAAAGCAGAGACCCAGAGCTTTCATTTAATGTCCTTTAACCCCGGTTTTAAACGCAGCATCATGTCTGCCATCAAAGGAAAATGTGTTTAATTTTTTGGAAAATTGACCAAACGAATGACATATTTTCGTTAATTTCTCCAAAACGGTGCAAACTACAAGCTTAAAACCAAATGCATACGAAAGCAGAGACACAGAGCTTTCATTTAATGTCCATTAACCCCGGCTTTAAACGGAGCATCAGGTCTACCATCATAAGAATATGAGTCCAATATTTTAGAATATTGACCAAACGGATGACATATTTCGGTTAATTTCTCCAAAACGGTGCATACTACAAGCTTAAAACCCAATGCATATGAAAGCAGAGACCCAGAGCTTTCATTTAATGTCCATTAACCCCGGTTTTAAACGCAGGATCATGTCTGTCATCAAATGAAAATTTGTTTAATATTTAAAAAATTGACCAAACGAATGACATATTTCCGTTAATTTCTCCAAAACGGTGCATACTACAAGCTTAAAACCCAATGCATATGAAAGCAGAGACCCAGAGCTTTCATTTAATGTCCATTAACCCCGGTTTTAAACGCAGCATCATGTCTGCCATCATAAGAATATGAGTCCTATATATTAGAATATTGACCAAAAGGATGACATATTTCCGTTAATTTCTCCAAAACGGTGTATACTACAAGCTTAAAACCCAATGCATATGAAAGCAGAGACACAGAGCTTTCATTTAATGTCCATTAACCCCGGTTTTAAACGCAACATCATGTCTGCCATCATAAGAATGAGTCCAATATTTTCGAATTTTGACGAAACGGATGGCATATTTTTATTAATATTTCCAAAACGGTGCATACTACAAGCTTAAAACCAAATGCATGTGAAAGCAGAGACCCAGAGCTTTCATTTAATGTCCATTAACCCCGGGTTTAAAAGCAGCATCATGTCTGCCATCATAAGAAAATGAGTCCAATATTTTGGAAAATTTACCTAACGGATGACATATTTCCGTTAATTTCTCCAAAACGGTGCATACTACAAGCTTAAAACCAAATGCATGTGAAAGCAGAGACCCAGAGCTTTCATTTAATGTCCATTAACCCCGGGTTTAAAAGCAGCATCATGTCTGCCATCATAAGAATATGAGTCCAATATTTTAGAATATTGACCAAACGTATGACATATTTTCGTTAATTTCTCCAAAACGGTGCAATCTACAAGCTTAAAACCAAATGCATGTGAAAGCAGAGACCCAGAGCTTTCATTTAATCTCCATTAACCCCGGTTTTAAACGCAGCATCATGTCACCATCATAAGAATATGAGTCCAATATTTTAGAATATTGACCAAACGGATGACATATTTTCGTTAATTTCTCCAAAACGGTGTATACTACAAGCTTAAAACCAAATGCATGTGAAAGCAGAGACCCAGAGCTTTCATTTAATGTCCTTTAACCCCGGTTTTAAACGCAGCATCATGTCTGCCATCAAATAAAAATGTGTTTAATATTTTGGAAAATTGACCAAACGAATGACATATTTTCGTTAATTTCTCGAAAACGGTGCAAACTACAAGCTTAAAACCAAATGCATATGAAAGCAGAGACCCAGAGCTTTCATTTAATGTCCATTAACCCCGGATTTAAAAGCAGCATCATGTCTGCCATCATAAGAATTTGAGTCCAATATTTTAGAATATTGACCAAACGGATGACATATTTCCGTTAATTTCTCCAAAACGGTGCAATCTACAAGCTTAAAACCAAATGCATGTGAAAGCAGAGACCCAGAGCTTTCTTTTAATGTCCATTAACCCCGGTTTTAAACGCAGCATCATGTCACCATCATAAGAATATGAGTCCAATATTTTAGAATGTTGACCAAACGGATGACATATTTCCGTTAATTTCTCCAAAACGGTACATACTACAAGCTTAAAACCCATTGCATATGAAAGCAGAGACACAGAGCTTTCATTTAATGTCCTTTAACCGCGGTTTTAAACGCAGCATCATGTCTGCCATCAAATGAAAATGTGTTTAAAATTTTGGAAAATTGACCAAACGAATGACATATTTTCGTTAATTTCTCCAAAACGGTGCAAAGTACAAGCTTAAAACCAAATGCATATGAAAGCAGAGACCCAGTGCTTTCATTTAAAGCCCATTAACCCCGGTTTTAAACGCAGCATCATGTCTGCCATCATAAGAATATGAGTCCAATATTATAGAATATTGAACAAACGTATGACATATTTTCGTTAATTTCTCCAAAACGGTGCAAACTACAAGCTTAAAACCAAATGCATATGAAAGCAGAGACCCAGAGCTTTCATTTAATGTCCATTAACCCCGGATTTAAAAGCAGCATCATGTCTGCCATCATAAGAATATGAGTCTAATATTTTAGAATATTGACCAAACGGATGACATATTTCCGTTAATTTCTCCAAAACGGTGCATACTACAAGCTTAAAACCCAATTCATATGAAAGCAGAGACCCAGAGCTTTCATTTAATGTCCTTTAACCCCGGTTTTAAACGCAGCATCATGTCTGTCATCAAATAAACATGTGTTTAATATTTTGGAATATTGACCAAACGAATGACATATTTTCGTTAATTTCTCGAAAACGGTGAAAACTACAAGCTTAAAACCAAATGCATATGAAAGCAGAGACCCAGAGCTTTCATTTAATGTCCATTAACCCCGGTTTTAAACGCAGCATCATGTCTGCCATCATAAGAATATGAGTCCAATATTTTAGAATATTGATCAAACGGATGACATATTTCGGTTAATTTCTCCAAAACGGTACAATCTACAAGCTTAAAACCAAATGCATGAGAAAGCAGAGATCCTGAGCTTTCATTTAATGTCCATTAACCCCGGTTTTAAACGCAGCATCATGTCACCATCATAAGAATATGAGTCCAATATTTTAGAATGTTGACCAAACGGATGACATATTTCCGTTAATTTCTCCAAAACGGTACATACTACAAGCTTAAAACCCATTGCATATGAAAGCAGAGACACAGAGCTTTCATTTAATGTCCTTTAACCGCGGTTTTAAACGCAGCATCATGTCTGCCATCAAATAAAAATGTGTTTAATATTTTGGAAAATTGACCAAACGAATGACATATTTTCGTTAATTTCTCCAAAATGGTGCAAACTACAAGCTTAAAACCAAATGCATATGAAAGCAGAGACCCAGAGCTTTCATTTAAAGCCCATTAACCCCGGTTTTAAACGCAGCATCATGTCTGCCATCATAAGAATATGAGTCCAATATTTTAGAATATTGATCAAACGAATGACATATTTTCGTTAATTTCTCCAAAACGGTGCAAACTACAAGCTTAAAACCAAATGCATGAGAAAGCAGAGATCCAGAGCTTTCATTTAATGTCCATTAACCCCGGTTTTAAACGCAGCATCATGTCACCATCATAAGAATATGAGTCCAATATTTTAGAATATTGACCAAACGGATGACATATTTCCGTTAATTTCTCCAAAACGGTACATACTACAAGCTTAAAACCCAATGCATATGAAAGCAGAGACACAGAGCTTTCATTTAATGTCCTTTAACCGCGGTTTTAAACGCAGCATCATGTCTGCCATCAAATGAAAATGTGTTTAATATTTTGGAAAATTGACCAAACGAATGACATATTTTCGTTAATTTCTCCAAAACGGTGCAAACTAAAAGCTTAAAACCAAATGCATATGAAAGCAGAGACCCAGAGCTTTCATTTAAAGCCCATTAACCCCGGTTTTAAACGCAGCATCATGTCTGCCATCATAAGAATATGAGTCCAATATTTTAGAATATTGATCAAACGTATGACATATTTTCGTTAATTTCTCCAAAACGGTGCAAACTACAAGCTTAAAACCAAATGCATACGAAAGCAGAGACACAGAGCTTTCATTTAGTGTCCTTTAACCCCGGTTTTAAACGCAGCATCATGTCTGCCATCATAAGAATATTAGTCCAATATTTTAGAATATTGATCAAACGAATGATATATTTTCGTTAATTTCTCCAAAACGGTGCAAACTACAAGCTTAAAACCAAATGCATGAGAAAGCAGAGATCCAGACCTTTCATTTAATGTCCATTAACCCCGGTTTTAAACGCAGCATCATGTCTGCCATCATAAGAATATGAGTCCAATATATTAGAATATTGACCAAAAGGATGACATATTTACGTTAATTTCTCCAAAACGGTGCATACTACAAGCTTAAAACCCAATGCATATGAAAGCAGAGACCCAGAGCTTTCAATTAATGTCCATTAACCCCGGTTTTAAACGCAGTATTATGTCTGCCATCATAAGAATGTGAGTCCTATATTTTAGAATATTGACCAAACAAATGACAACTTTTCGTTAATTTCTCCAAAACGGTGCAAACTACAAGCTTAAAACCCAATTTATGTGAAAGCAGAGTCCCAGGGCTTTCATTTAATGTTCATAAACCCCGGTTTAAAATTCAGCATCATGTCTGCCATCATAGGAATATGAGTCCAATATTTTAGAATATTGACCAAACGGATGACATATTTTCGTTAACTTCTCCAAAACGGTGCAGACCACAAGCTTAAAACGCAATGCATGTGAAAGCAGAGACCCAGAGCTTTCATTTAAAGCCCATTAACCCCGGTTTTAAACGCAGCATCATGTCTGCAATCAAATAAAAATGTGTTTAATATTTTGGAAAATTGACCAAACGAATGACATATTTTCGTTAATTTCTCCAAAACGGTGCAAACTACAAGCTTAAAACCAAATGCATATGAAAGCAGAGACCCAGAGCTTTCATTTAATGTCCATTAACCCCGGTTTTAAACGCAGCATCATGTCTGCCA
>NW_028296634.1:560000-577500 GCF_055471065.1 Atractosteus spatula | reverse complement strand
GTGGTCACAAATAATATCTTGGCTTTCAGACCATAATATGCTTTTAACAGTTTACTGAAAAAATGTTTCCTGCAGTTTAGCTCCAAAATGAAAATGAAATGGTTTCATTTTGTGTATGTCAAGGGTGTCCACTTTATAGAAATTCAATTTTAAAACATTGTTGAAATGACAAACCACTGGAAATACAGGTCTATCTAACCTCTAACTCATTAACAATGTTCATTGCTGTTGTCCTTAAACTTTTCAGAAATTTTAATTAAGAAAATAAAGCAATTGTTCCCTAGACTCATCTTTTGTGTTCTGTTCGCTGTGAATCAGAAAGGTGCTGTTCTTGAAGTCCAGTCAGTCTCTGTTATCTTTCTTCCCAAGAGGAATTCCATCTAATTCCATCAAACTTCTTTTTCTTCTGCTCGCCTAAGGATGAACTGAAATGAAGCAATTAGTATTTCAGTGGCAGAAAATAGGCTGTCATATATACCTCTCCAGTGCTTTTGATGCACAAATGGTGTCCTGCCGAAACATTCTTCTGTTTGGTAATGTTGGGCAGTTTCAAAAGAAGCTTATCAAAAATCTATTTTGTAGATAATGAAAGAAAATAATAAAATCAGAGTAAGAATTATTATCCAGACTTATCTTTCTGTTCTCTTTCAATAAGAACGGTGTCATTAATGAAGTCCAGTCGGTCTCATTCCTTCTCTCTTCCCAAGAGGCTGCCCGTCTAATGCTGCTGAAAACTCCATTGTCCATTCTGGGAATGCTGTGCTGTTCAGATAGTGTCAACAAATTTAAGAAATGGTTCACATCTTTAAATCTTTTTTTGTTTTGTTTAAAGCATGTGGCATTTTTTAGCAGTAACAAATGGAACAGGAACAGGAGCAGGAAGCTAAAAACACAACGGAGCCAGGCACAACCAGGACCCGGGCTCACACGATGCGGAGATCAGGTGCAGAGCCTCGAGTGAAGTGAGCACCTGGCTTTTAAAGTTGAACTGAAACAGGGTAGGAACAAGGAACAGATGCGGGGAATGAGGCAAATCAGGAAGGGCTGGAGCGCCCTTAAGAGTAGGGGTTTGTGATTGTGATACAGGTTGGCATATTTATTTTATTTTATTAGGTAGATTCTTTTCAACATGCTTTTACATAATATGTTGTAACAATGATTTCAAAAAGAAACTACAGAAGCCTTACAAATTAAAAATATCTCACCGTGCCAATGTGTCTTCAGGCTTCCCATGTACAAAAAGGCCCAAGGACTCCAGCAGTCTTACAACCACTGTCCTGTTTGCCTCACCAGACACGATCTCTATTCTGTTGTAATCCACGATGACCCCGTTTTTCAGGTGATTTATCATGTCCTTCCTCGCCTGTTGAGAGGTCATCCTGATCTCCTCTGCCGTGGAGAGGCAGAGGAGATAAAAGCTTTATTTTATGATCATTCGTCCAACCACTCCAGAGATTGTCCTTCTCCATTAAACGACTTCCTGGAGACACCGTAATCATATAGGAGCTCTTCTCCCACTACAATCTCTCTTTTTGCCAAGAACAGAATTGTTATGTCAGTCTTTTCGTCAATTACAAAAGATTCTTTAATTGGTCTGAGGTTGGCTTTTTTGTTTGAATGATTTATGCGCCTTCCAATTGTGTCCATATCCGGGTGGCAGGTGCAGTGTTCTTCACGCGAATCAATGCACATTTTTTGTTTAGGTCCATCAAAAAAGAATAGATATCCCATGTCTCCTTCTGCCATCTGTGCCATTAGGGCTTCTCCAGCTGTCTTTGTGATAACCTTGCCATGGTAATCACATACCACCTCTCCCTTCTGGAAACGCCTGGAAGTTATAACCTTCTTCCCTTTCACAGGATCGTCAACGATGTGCAGGCCTCTCCAGGTTTGGAGTTTTACCAGATTTTCAATGTCCTTGCCATTTGGTTGGACTTCTACATGCGGCTTCCAGTTCTGAAGTACCTCGGACACAGCTGGTGTATTGGTTGACCATCCCATTTTTTCTATATAATGGGTCACTTGGCTTTCTGTTGGTAACCGTCTATTGTATTGATCTGTAGTGAGATATCAGAAATCCACCCAAAGAATATATCCAGTAATAGACTCTTGAAATATTACTCTTTAAAAAGGGAAGAAATCCTGTTCTTACCGAATATGTTCTGTTGCCTCCTTTTCCTCTGCTCAGCTCTCCATCTATTGTAACAGTGGCGATCGTGAATGCCGGTCACTCTCAGGCGCTCTTTCTTTCTAGGAGGCTGCCCATCTAATGTCACGGGAAAAATCTGTATCAGCTTCTGGAAGGCTGCAGCATCATCCATCTTTGGGCATCTATATGCAGCAGCTGCCACAGTGGACCTATTTATAAAAAGAAAACTTAAATATCTCAGATCTAAGACAGAGTGGCTAAAAGGTAACTGAAAGAGGGATATTGAATTAAAACTTACCGTATAGCAGCTGTACGTTCTTGTCCATAGCCTGAAGATTGCTCTCCTGATGATGAACTGAAGTTTAAAAAAATATGAGAAATTTATGTTTATCCTAAATATTGACTTTCAAATACTGAATTTGGATATCACTGTGACACTTACAGAGATCCTGCTTCTACAATGCCATGAATTAGTTCGCTGGCTGAGCACATGTCCTCATCTGTCAGCCTTCTGGCTAGGTTTTCAACAGTTCCATTTGAAACACCTAAATAATCATTCAGGACAGTTTTCTGATCAATAGGTAGCTTCTTTATTTCCATTTCAAATGCCCTTCTTGCAACATAGCAAGTAATCAGTGGTAGGTGGTACCTGCAAAACAAACATATATAAAATAGTTGTTTTCAAGCCACAGAAAAGTAAAAAGAAAATACATCAAAATAATTATATAATTCAATTTACTTCTCATGCAGTCTTCGCAGATCATAGGTAGGATTGTGAACTGGTTCTCCTCCTGCATACACAAAAAAATGTTCTATTTCCATCCTGCAGTTTGCATCACAGCGTAAGTTAATGAAGTAGCAGTGAAACATCTGAGAAAATAAAAAAAATAAAAATGCAGTTTAAATGCAGTATTCTTCACATACCATTGAATGCTAAAGACAGTTTTTAGCAATGAAATATCAAAATATAACCTTCAACTCACCTTTTCCTCTTCTTCATTTAGTGCAAAGGAAGCTAGTCGCTGAGTTGCAGCCATGCGCTCTTTGACAGAGATTATTACCCTGTTTTGCCCACTTTTATTCACAACAATTTTTCGCCGTATCCAATCCAGGACCTGAATTCAGAAGATTTTTTTAGTACAAATATTAATTAAAAACAATTTCTCGAAAAGAACATCTATAATCAAAATTCTTGGTTGTATGAAGGGATGCTTACTGTCATATTCTTTACCACCCCTGGGCGCTGAAGGTGCTTCAGCTGGAGAATGGCCTGCAGGTAAAGCATCACAACAATCCGTTCACTTGTGGTGATGTCTGCAGAGGCGTGTGTCTTGCCCAGTATCCGCTGCACATCTTTCTTTGCAACACTCAACACCTTCAAGCAATCGCTTAGTTTAGGTGGAGGACTCTGCAGCTGTGTTAGTCTGGGGGAGAGAGAACAATACTATCAGCCTCCAAAAGGCAAAATTCATGTGTTTGAATAGAAAAGCAAGTACAAGTTGAACCAACATTTAATAAGTAAAGTACCTCTTTCTGGT
The DNA here is from genome assembly GCF_055471065.1 of Atractosteus spatula. NCBI lineage: Eukaryota > Metazoa > Chordata > Actinopteri > Semionotiformes > Lepisosteidae > Atractosteus > Atractosteus spatula. The sequence continues at coordinate 573,813 of NW_028296634.1, read as the reverse complement.
TATTTCCTGTCTGACACTCTTGTTGTTTCTCTTTTTTATATCCTTTAGATTGCTCTGGAAGTCTATTAAACTCTTAGCTAGACTGGGATCCTCCACTTGCAGGTTAGTGTTTTTTCGGATGAAGAGCAGGAATCTGCTGATATTAATGATATAACCTGCAATGGTCTGGTGAGACAACCCAGTCATCTTCAACTGGGAAACAAATGTCTGCATTTTGGAAAGGTCCTTCAGAAAACTTAAGGAAACATCTGATGGATCCATAAAAAACAGGAACCTGGAGACATTTTCAACCTGAAAAACATATATAGAGAAAGTCATTATTTTTATGACCAACATCCTGTGAAGTTTAAGCCGAGTAAAACCATGTACCAAATACCTACCTCCTTGGAGCAGTTTACCATTCCCAGGCCCTGGATAAGGTATTGTTTAAAGCCAGCCAGGAGAGGAGAATCAAGAGAGTGTTTTCTGTAAAGTCCAGCCAGGGCAACTCTTTTTCGGAGAGCTTTTAGATTACCTTTAACTGACACCCTGTAGATATAAGACACATGGACAATTACATGTATTATAAGTGTTTCCGTTTTCTTAGTTGGCTTCTGGGAGAAAATGGCTTTAGATGTGGCCCTGTGTGAATGTGTATATCTACCAATTCACTGACATCCCAATTAAGGCTACATTTTTTCTTGCCTCTGTGAAACAAAATCTAATTTTATACATACAACGTGCAAATAAAAAATAAAGCACTAGAAACCCTATTGAGCAGAGAGTCTTACTGTTCCCCATCTTCCCCTTCCTCCTCCGCTTCTGCTTCAGTTTCTGGAGCAGCCTCTGGCATCTCTTCCTCCTGGACAGTGGCCTCTTGCTCAGGGCCGCTGGAATGCAGGTAGATTCTTTTCAACATGCTTTTACATAATATGTTGTAACAGTGATTTCAAAAAGAAACTACAGAAGCCTTACATATTAAAAATATCTCACCGTGCCAATGTGTCTTCAGGCTTCCCACGTACAAAAAGGCCCGAGGACTCTAGCAGTCTTACAACCGCTATCCTGTTTGCCTCACCAGACACAATTTCTATTCTGTGGTAATCCACGATGACCCCGTTCTTCAGGTGATTCATCATGTCCTCCCTCGCCTGTTGAGAGGCCATCCTGATCTCTTCTGCCGTGGCGTGCTTCATACACGCCCTCTTCAAGTGAGCAGGAAGCTGATCAAAAGTATTCAGGCACATCTTGCACACCAGGGGAATCCTCGCGGGTTTCCTTTGAAAATAAATTATACCATCTGTGTATAGAAACAAGCTAAGACTGATTTCTTAAATTATCCTTAATTTTCTCTCTCATAGTTTGAGCATAATGATTTCATTGTATTTATATAAGAATTGGTCATTGCTCCAAAATAAATAATGGTTTCATAAAAAAGTGAACACTTACTTGGTCTCAGTCACAGACTTTCCAATAGGAGCCATTGTGGAGTTCAGCAACTGCAGGTCCTAGAAGTGGGGAAGGAATTTTAAAAGAGAAATTGAATTACAATACAGAAGGAATGGCTGAGGGATCACTGAAATATATATATATACAAATTCCAAAGACTGAGTCCATATAGAAACAACTACCTTTCATATTCAGTATAAGATGGAAGATGAATTGGCCCTGAAAATCCACTGCAATGAGAAACTGCTCATGCCATTGCATATGAACAAACATACATTCTCATCTATATTCATTTGCAGTTACACTATTGCAATTAATCAATTAATCACATGATGAGATTCTTGATATTAGATTAGTAAAAACAATATCAATGCACTGAGAGACGCTTAAGAATAAAGATGCATCTGCCTGACTGCATATTAGTTTTAAAAGGTTATCAGCAAATGCATTTAAAAGTAAAAATATAAAGTCTTACCTCTTGATCGTAGTGGTGATTCAATATCCAGGACCTTAGTCAAGTCTCAGAGTTACTGTACCTCCTGTCTCGATTGCAGGTGAAAAGTGAAAGTTATATTGCACTCAGCAGAAAGTTACCCCGAGCAAAGACTCCACCCCTCCCAGAAAACAGCACTCCCCTTTGGCAAAGCAGTGGGTGGAGGAAGCCTTTGCTACCATTATCAAACACAGAAATCGTTATAATTTAATTTTAAAAACATGGCTAAGCATGGGTTTAAAGTATATTCAACGGTGCAAGTGCATTCAAAGAAATAGAGTTTCCCAAGCCCTCAGAAAGAATTGCCATTTCTAAAGATGTCTAGTTTCAAGCATTAACATCCAAAGTACCTGTCTTAGCTGGAGCAGGGAGTTTGCTAAGCCACCTGAAAGAATTACCATATCCAAAGAAGTCTGTTGTAAGCCAGGTTCAATCATGACCATCCAAAGTACCGGTCGTCCCTTGGGGCGAGAGGGTTTCCTGTGTGTCTAGGATGTGTACTTCCCTTAAATAAAGGGTGAATATGGGTACCATAGGTATTAAATCTCTCAAAGCTCAGAGTTAAACTAAAAAACCCTTGGTAAGTGTGTTATAACATGGATGGGTATTTATAGTCCAGTGCCTCCTATTTGGTGTCCCCTGAAGGCGTTTTGAACCCAGCAGGTGACACTGATTTAGTTTTACTTGGCCCTGATTATACAATAAAGGATAAGTAACCAGAAAGAGGTGGTATTTCGATTTTACAGTACATAAAAAAATACATACTTTCCACAGCTCAGCATGCACATGCTATTAGATTAGATATTAGATATTAGATTAATAAAAAATATCAAGGCACTGAGGCTAATTAATAAAGATGCTTTTGACTGACTGGACCTTGGAGCAAGGTGTGTAAATTACAACAGACATCTTTAGAAATGGTAATTCTTTCAGGTGGCTTGGCAAATTTACTGCCCCACCTAAGACAGGTACTTTGGATGTTAATGCTTGAAACTAGACATCACAACTGATCGTATTTTACTAGAGATTCTGTTTGGGATTCAGATGTGCATTCGGACAGCAATCCCTTTCAAGAAATGATACGTTCTGGATGAGGTCAAAGGTGCTGGAACACTGTATTTAGGATGCGATTGTGTGTCTCCTGCTTCAACGCAGTGATATACTGTATATTGATGTGCTCCTGTAATTTCTTGGTACATGCCCAGGGCAGTAAGCAGTCTGAGGATTTATTTCCAGACGGCATAGAGCAGTGAAGCAGTGAAGTAGTGCAACACACTGGATCATTATATTATTAGAATCTATTTGTTTAACATGCACGGGTCTGTCTCAATGGATGCAGTGCTCCTGAAAGGGCTCTCAAACCCTGCATTTCAGATGCCTAGCTGTATCCCTCACATGTGGCACCTCAGAATGACTTCTACTTTATTCTACTTAAATTATTACATTATACACAATTTGAGTTCATTTTTTAAAGTAAAGGGTAATGAAAGGAATGAAAGATATGTAGCAATCACATTGTAACAGGGGTGACAGTGACTTTTTGCTTGTACTAAGCATTAGTACCTAAGTCCACTAGTGGACTTCTGGTACCTTTAGGGTACGGTGTTCCCTGAAGGGCTCTCAAACCCCGCATTTCAGATGCCTAGCTGTATCGCTGATGTGTTGCACCTCAGAATCACTTTTAAACCTTACATCTGGTATCTTTAATCCCTATTGCTCAACACATGGTGAAAGTATTGCATACATGTGTCTGAAAATGAGCAATGGGCCCCTGAGAGACTCATTTGCCTGTTTCAAAAATGATCATATTTGACTACAGATTCTGTTTGGGATTCAGTTGTGCATTCTGACAGCAATCCCTTTCAAAAAACGATACATTCTGGATGAGTTCAAAGGTGCAGGAACACTGTATTTAGGATGTGTTTGCAGTTATTCTGTATCTCTAGCTTCAACACAGTGATATATATATATGCTCCCTGATCTTTTGGTACATGCCCAGGGCAATAATCATTATGAGGTTTTATTTCCAGATGTGCTAGAGGTAGTGTTGTGAAATACTTCATCACACTGGATTGCAGGTTTAAACCCCCTGCACTATTACTCCTTAAAAACCAACAAATACAATTTACGAATGCAATACGAATGCCCCCGGCCGTCCCTCTTAATCATGGCCCCAGAGGACAAGATGCAAAGGAAAAGCTACAAACCCTGATAGCTACTCACCCAGCCATCCCCCACAGCTGCCAATCTCCAACACCTCCCCCATTAACACCTCCAGCACTGAAAGTGCTATGTGCACCATCCCCCAGGCCAGGCTGACCAGGCCAGTGCAACATACTGGATCATTATATTATTGGAATCTATTCTACTTAAATTATTACATTCTACACAATTGGAGTTCATTTTAAAAGTAAAAGGTAATGAAAGGAATGCATTTTCATAAGAAAGATAATACCGATATGCATGTGATAATCTTCCTTATATCATGTAGTGCGTCATTTGGTCACTTTGTGAGCTTGAAATACAAAGAAAATCATGTTCTATGGTAAAAGATAAATACAAAACTTAAGCTTTTATTTTAATTAGATTTGTTTATAAAGCATAAGCAATCATTTATTACATTAATATATGTGAAAATAACGTTTTAGCATCATACGTTTAGTATATTTAGTCTCTAATGCTGAAAGAAATGATCATTTGTTTAACATGCACGGGTCTGTCTCAATGGATGCAGTGCTCCTGAAAGGGCTCTCAAACCCTACATTTCAGATGCTTAGCTGTATCCCTCACATGTGGCACCTCAGAATGACTTCTACTTTATTCTACTTAAATTATTACATTATACACAATTTGAGTTCATTTTAAAAAGTAAAAGGTAATGAAAGGAATGGAAGATATATAGCAATCACAATGTAACAGGAGTGACAGTGACTTAATGCTTGTATTAAGCATTAGTACCTAAGTCCACTAGTGGACTTCTGGTACCTTTAGGGTACGGTGCTCCCTGAAGGGCTCTCAAACCCCGCATTTCAGATGCCTAGCTGTATCGCTGATGTGTTGCACCTCAGAATAACTTTTAAACCTTACCTCTGGTATCTTTAATCCCTATTGCTCAAGCATGGTAAAAGTATCGCATACATGTGTCTGAAAATGAGCAATGGGCCCCTGAGAGACTCATTTGCCTGTTTCACAAATGAACATATTTGACTAGAGATTCTGTTTGGGATTCAGTTGTGCATTCTGACTGCAATCCCTTTCAAAAAACGATACATTCTGGATGAGTTCAAAGTTGCAGGAACACTGTATTTAGGATGTCTTTGCAGATATTCTGTGTCTCTAGCTTCAACACAGTGATATATATATATGCTCACTGATTTTTTGGTACATGCCCAAGTCAATAATCATTATGAGGATTTATTTCCAGATGTGCTAGAGGTAGTGTTGTGAAATACTTCATCACACTGGATTGCAGGTTTAAACCCCCTGCACTCTTACTCCTTAAAAACCAACAAATGCAGATATGTAGCAATCACATTGTAACAGGGGTGACAGTGACTTAATGCTTGTACTAAGCATTAGTACCAAAGTCCACTAGTGGACTTCTGGTACCTTTAGGGTACGGTGTTCCTTGAAGGGCTCTCAAACCCCGCATTTCAGATGCCTAGCTGTATCGCTGATGTGTTGCACCTCAGAATCACTTTTAAACCTTACATCTGGTATCTTTAATCCCTATTGCTCAACACATGGTGAAAGTATCGCATACATGTGTCTGAAAATGAGCAATGGGCCCCTGAGAGACTCATTTGCCTGTTTCACAAATGATCACATTTGACTAGAGATTCTGTTTGGGATTCAGTTGTGCATTCTGACAGCAATCCCTTTCAAAAAACGATACATTCTGGATGAGTTCAAAGGTGCAGGAACACTGTATTTAGGATGTCTTTGCAGATATTCTGTGTCTCTAGCTTCAACACAGTGATATATATATATATGCTCACTGATTTTTTGGTACATGCCAAGGGCAATAATCATTATGAGGATTTATTTCCAGATGTGCTAGAGGTAGTGTTGTGAAATACTTCAACACACTGGATTGCGGGTTTAAACCCCCTGCACTCTTACTCGTTAAAAACCAACAAATGCAATTCACTACTAAAAATTACTGCATTTTCTCCTAGAAAGAGCTCTCAATTAATGAAATGCCCCATTGAACTGGCCCTGATTATACAATGCAAGGAGAAGTCTTCTAAGCCAATACTTGTAACCAGAAAGAGGCTGTATTTCAATTATACAATATACAAAACAATACCATTTAACACAAAGATATAGTCCACACCTCAGCATGCACATGATGAGATTCTTGATATTAGATTAGTAAAAACAATATCAATGCACTGAGAGACGCTTAAGAATAAAGATGCATCAGCCTGACTGCATATTAGTTTTAAAGGGTTATCAGCTAATGCATTTAAAAGAAAAAATGTAAAGTCTTACCTCTTGATCGTAGTGGTGATTCAATATCCAGGACCTTAGTCAAGTCTCAGAGTTACTGTACCTCCTGTCTCAATTACAGGTGAAAAGTGAAAGGTATATTGCACTCAGCAGAAAGTTACCCCGAGCAAAGATTCCACCCATCCCAGAAAACAGCACTCCCCTTTGGCAAAGCAGTGGGTGGAGGAAGCCTTTGCTACCATTATCAAACACAGAAATCGTTATAATTTAATTTTAAAAACATGGCTAAGCATGGGTTTAAAGTATATTCAACGGTGCAGGTGCATTCAAAGAAATAGAGTTTCCCAAGCCCTCAGAAAGAATTACCATTTCTAAAGATGTCTAGTTTCAAGCATTAACATCCAAACTACCTGTCTTAGCTGGAGCAGGGAGTTTGCTAAGCCACCTGAAAGAATTACCATATCCAAAGATGTCTAGTTTCAAGCATTACCATCCAAAGTACCTGTCTTAGCTGGGCCAGGTAGTTTGCCAAGCCATGTGAAAGAATTACCATTTCCAAAGAAGTCTGTTGTAAGCCAGGTTCAATCATGACCATCCAAAGTACCGGTCGTCCCTTTGGGCGAGAGGGTTTCCTGTGTGTCTAGGATGTGTTCTTCCCTTAAACTTGGCCCTGATTATACAATAAAGGATAAGTAACCAGAAAGAGGTGGTATTTCAATTTTACAGTACATAAAAAATACATATATTCCACAGCTCAGCGTGCACATGGTGAGATTCCTGATATTAGATTAATAAAAAATATCAAGGTACTGAAGCTAATTAATAAAGATGCTTTTGACTGACTGGACCTTGGAGCAAGGTGTGTAAATTACAACAGACATTTGTAGAAATGGTAATTCTTTCAGGTGGCTTGGCAAATTTACTGCCCCACCTAAGACAAGTACTTTGGATGTTAATGCTTGAAACTAGACATCACAACTGATCGTATTTTACTAGAGATTCTGTTTAGGATTCAGATGTGCATTCGGACAGCAATCCCTTTCAAGAAATGATACGTTCTGGATGAGGTCAAAGGTGCTGGAACACTGTATTTAGGATGCGATTGTGTGTCTCCTGCTTCAACGCAGTGATATACTGTATATTGATGTGTTCCTGTAATTTCTTGGTACATGCCCAGGGCAGTAAGCAGTCTGAGGATTTATTTCCAGACGGCATAGAGCAGTGAAGCAGTGAACTAGTGCAACACACTGGATCATTATATGATTAGAATCTATTCTACTTAAATTATTACATTATACACAATTTGAGTTCATTTTAAAAAGTAAAAGGTAATGAAAGGAATGCATTTTCATAAGAAAGATAATATCGATATGCATGTGATAATCGTCCTTATATCATGTAGTACGTCATTTGCACACTTTGTGGGCTTGAAATACAAAGAAAATCATGTTCTATGGTACAAGATAAATACAAAACTTAAGCTTTTTTTAATTAGATTTGTTTATAAAGCATAAGCATTACATTACATTAATATATGTGAAAATAACATTTTAGAATCATACGTTTAGTATATTTAGTCCCTAATGCTGAAGGAAATGATCATTTGTTTAACATGCACAGGTGTGTCTCAAAGGATGCATTGCTCCTGAAGGGCTCTTAAACCCTGCATTTCAGATGCCTAGCTGTATCCTTCAAATGTGGCACCTCAGAATGACTTCTAACCTTACCTGTGGTGTCTATAATCCCTATTGCTTAATGCATGGTGAAAGCTTTGTATATATGTGTCTAACAATAAGGAATGGGCCCCTGTGACACTCATTTGCCTGTTTCACAAATTATCATATTTTACTAGAGATTCTGTTTGGGATTCAGATGTGCATTTGGACAGCAATCCCTTTCGAAGAATGTTACGTTCTGGATGAGGTCAAAGGTGCAAGAACACTGTGTTTAGGATGTGTTTGCAGTGATTCTGTGTCTCTAGCTTCAACACAGTGATATATATATATATGCTCAGTGATTTATAGGTACATGCCCAGGGCAATAAGTAGACTGAGGATTTATTTCCAGACGGCATAGAGCTTTGATGCAGTGAAGTAGTGCAACACACTTTATCATTACATTATAAGAATCTATTCTACTTAAATCATTAGGTAGGTTAGGGTTACTGTTAGGTGCAGGAGCACTGTATTTAGGATGTGTTTATATATATATATGCTCACTGATTTTTTGGTACATGCCCAGGGCAATAATCATTATGAGGATTTATTTCCAGATGTGCTAGAGGTAGTGTTGTGAAATACTTCATCACACTGGATTGCAGGTTTAAACCCCCTGCACTCTTACTCCTTAAAAACCAACAAATGCAGATATGTAGCAATCACATTGTAACAGGGATGACTGTGACTTAATTCTTGTACTAGTAAACTTCTGGTACCTTTAGGGTACGGTGTTCCCTGAAGGGCTCTCAAACCCCGCATTTCAGATGCCTAGCTGTATCGCTGATGTGTTGCACCTCAGAATCACTTTTAAACCTTACCTCTGGTATCTTTAATCCCTATTGCCCAACGCATGGTGAAAGTATTGCATAGATGTGTCTGAAAATGAGCAATGGGCCCCTGAGAGACTCATTTGCCTGTTTCACAAATGATCATATTTGACTAGAGATTCTGTTTGGGATTCAGTTGTGCATTCTGACAGCAATCCCTTTCAAGAAATGATACGTTCTGGATGAGGTCAAAGGTGCTGGAACACTGTATTTCGGATGCGATTGTGTGTCTCCTGTAATGTCTTGGTACATGCCCAGGGCAGTGGCATATATAGATGTGCTCCTGTAATGTCTTGGTACATGCCCAGGGCAGTAAGCAGTCTGAGGATTTATTTCCAGACGGCATAGAGCAGTGAAGCAGTGAAGTAGTGCAACACACTGGATCATTATATTATTAGAATGTATTTGTTTAACATGCACGGGTCTGTCTCAATGGATGCAGTGCTCCTTAAAGGGCTCTCAAACCCTGCATTTCAGATGCCTAGCTGTATCCCTCACATGTGGCACCTCAGAATGACTTCTACTTTATTCTACTTAAATTATTACATTATACACAATTTGAGTTCATTTTTAAAAGTAAAAGGTAATGAAAGGAATGGAAGATATGTAGCAATCACATTGTAACAGGGGTGGCAGTGACTTAATGCTTGTACTAAGCATTAGTACCTAAGTCCACTAGTTGACTTCTGGTACCTTTAGGGTACGGTGTTCCCTGAAGGGCTCTCAAACCCCGCATTTCAGATGCCTAGCTGTATCGCTGATGTGTTGCACCTCAGAATCACTTTTAAACCTTACATCTGGTATCTTTAATCCCTATTGCTCAACGCATGGTAAAAGTATTGCATACATGTGTCTGAAAAAGAGCAATGGGCCCATGAGAGACTCATTTGCCTGTTTCACAAATGAACATATTTGACTAGAGATTCTGTTTGGGATTCAGTTGTGCATTCTGACTGCAATCCCTTTCAAAAAACGATACATTCTGGATGAGTTCAAAGTTGCAGGAACACTGTATTTATGATGTGTTTGCAGTTATTCTGTGTCTCTAGCTTCAACACAGTGATATATATATATATATGCTCACTGATTTTTTGGTACATGCCCAGGGCAATAATCATTATGAGGATTTATTTCCAGATGTGCTAGAGGTAGTGTTGTGAAATACTTCATCACACTGGATTGCAGGTTTAAACCCCCTGCACTCTTACTCCTTAAAAACCAACAAATGCAGACACACATTCGCATCCGAAATACAGTGTTCCAGCACCTTTGACCTCATCCAGAACGTATCATTTCTTGAAAGGGATTGCTGTCCGAATGCACATCTGAATCCCAGAGAGAATCTCTAGTAAAATACGATCAGTTGTGATGTCTAGTTTCAAGCATTAACATCCAAAGTATCTGTCTTAGGTGGGGCAGTAAATTTGCCAAGCCACCTGAAAGATTTACCATTTCTAAAGATGTCTGTTGTAATTTACACACCTTGCTCCAAGGTCCAGTCAGTCAAAAGCATCTTTATTAATTAGCCTCAGTGCCTTGATATTTTTAATTAATCTAATATCAGGAATGTGATATTGTAACACTGTGGAATGTATGTATTTTTTATGTACTGTAAAATCGAAATACCACCTCTTTCTGGTTACTTATCCTTTATTGTATAATCAGGGCCAAGTTTAAGGGAAGAACACATCCTAGACACACAGGAAACCCTCTCGCCCAAAGGGACGACCGGTACTTTGGATGGTCATGATTGAACCTGGCTTACAACAGACTTCTTTGGAAATGGTAATTCTTTCACATGGCTTGGCAAACTACCTGGCCCAGCTAAGACAGGTACTTTGGATGGTAATGCTTGAAACTAGACATCTTTGGATATGGTAATTCTTTCAGGTGGCTTAGCAAACTCCCTGCTCCAGCTAAGACAGGTAGTTTGGATGTTAATGCTTGAAACTAGACATCTTTAGAAATGGTAATTCTTTCTGAGGGCTTGGGAAACTCTATTTCTTTGAATGCACCTGCACCGTTGAATATACTTTAAACCCATGCTTAGCCATGTTTTTAAAATTAAATTATAACGATTTCTGTGTTTGATAATGGTAGCAAAGGCTTCCTCCACCCACTGCTTTGCCAAAGGGGAGTGCTGTTTTCTGGGATGGGTGGAATCTTTGCTCGGGGTAACTTTCTGCTGAGTGCAATATACCTTTCACTTTTCACCTGTAATTGAGACAGGAGGTACAGTAACTCTGAGACTTGACTAAGGTCCTGGATATTGAATCACCACTACGATCAAGAGGTAAGACTTTACATTTTTTCTTTTAAATGCATTTGCTGATAACCCTTTAAAACTAATATGCAGTCAGGCTGATGCATCTTTATTCTTAAGCGTCTCTCAGTGCATTGATATTGTTTTTACTAATCTAATATCAAGAATCTCATCATGTGCATGCTGAGGTGTGGACTATATCTTTGTGTTAAATGGTATTGTTTTGTATATTGTATAATTGAAATACAGCCTCTTTCTGGTTACAAGTATTGGCTTAGAAGACTTCTCCTTGCATTGTATAATCAGGGCCAGTTCAATGGGGCATTTCATTAATTGAGAGCTCTTTCTAGGAGAAAATGCAGTAATTTTTAGTAGTGAATTGCATTTGTTGGTTTTTAACGAGTAAGAGTGCAGGGGGTTTAAACCCGCAATCCAGTGTGTTGAAGTATTTCACAACACTACCTCTAGCACATCTGGAAATAAATCCTCATAATGATTATTGCCCTTGGCATGTACCAAAAAATCAGTGAGCATATATATATATATCACTGTGTTGAAGCTAGAGACACAGAATATCTGCAAAGACATCCTAAATACAGTGTTCCTGCACCTTTGAACTCATCCAGAATGTATCGTTTTTTGAAAGGGATTGCTGTCAGAATGCACAACTGAATCCCAAACAGAATCTCTAGTCAAATGTGATCATTTGTGAAACAGGCAAATGAGTCTCTCAGGGGCCCATTGCTCATTTTCAGACACATGTATGCGATACTTTCACCATGTGTTGAGCAATAGGGATTAAAGATACCAGATGTAAGGTTTAAAAGTGATTCTGAGGTGCAACACATCAGCGATACAGCTAGGCATCTGAAATGCGGGGTTTGAGAGCCCTTCAAGGAACACCGTACCCTAAAGGTACCAGAAGTCCACTAGTGGACTTTGGTACTAATGCTTAGTACAAGCATTAAGTCACTGTCACCCCTGTTACAATGTGATTGCTACATATCTGCATTTGTTGGTTTTTAAGGAGTAAGAGTGCAGGGGGTTTAAACCTGCAATCCAGTGTGATAAAGTATTTCACAACACTACCTCTAGCACATCTGGAAATAAATCCTCATAATGATTATTGACTTGGGCATGTACCAAAAAATCAGTGAGCATATATATATATATCACTGTGTTGAAGCTAGAGACACAGAATATCTGCAAAGACATCCTAAATACAGTGTTCCTGCAACTTTGAACTCATCCAGAATGTATCGTTTTTTGAAAGGGATTGCTGTCAGAATGCACAACTGAATCCCAAACAGAATCTCTAGTCAAATGTGATCATTTGTGAAACAGGCAAATGAGTCTCTCAGGGGCCCATTGCTCATTTTCAGACACATGTATGCGATACTTTCACCATGTGTTGAGCAATAGGGATTAAAGATACCAGAGGTAAGGTTTAAAAGTGATTCTGAGGTGCAACACATCAGCGATACAGCTATGCATCTGAAATGCGGGGTTTGAGAGCCCTTCAGGGAACACTGTACCCTAAAGGTACCAGAAGTCCATTAGTGGACTTAGGTACTAATGCTTAGTACAAGCAAAAAGTCACTGTCACCCCTGTTACAATGTGATTGCTACATATCTTTCATTCCTTTCATTACCTTTTACTTTTAAAAATGAACTCAAATTATGTATAATGTAATAATTTAAGCAGAATAAAGTAGAAGTCATTCTGAGGTGCCACATGTGAGGGATACAGCTAATCATCTGAAATGCAGGGTTTGAGAGCCCTTTCAGGAGCACTGCATCCATTGAGACAGACCCGTGCATGTTAAACAAATAGATTCTAATAATATAATGATCCAGTGTGTTGCACTACTTCACTGCTTCACTGCTCTATGCCGTCTGGAAATAAATCCTCAGACTGCTTACTGCCCTGGGCATGTACCAAGACATTACAGGAGCACATCTATATATGCCACTGCCCTGGGCATGTACCAAGACATTACAGGAGACACACATTCGCATCCGAAATACAGTGTTCCAGCACCTTTGACCTCATCCAGAACGTATCATTTCTTGAAAGGGATTGCTGTCCGAATGCACATCTGAATCCCAAACAGAATCTCTAGTAAAATACGATCATTTGTGAAACAGGCAAATGAGTCTCTCAGGGGCCCATTGCTCATTTTCAGACACATGTATGCAATACTTTTACCATGCGTTGAGCAATAGGGATTAAAGATACCAGAGGTAAGGTTTAAAAGTGATTCTGAGGTGCAACACATCAGCGATACAGCTAGGCATCTGAAATTCGGGGTTTGAGAGCCCTTCAAGGAACAGTTTGAAGTGCAGGAACACTGTGTTTGCAGTTATTCTGTGTCTCTAGCTTCAACACAGTGATATATATATATGCTCACTGATTTTTTGGTACATGCCCAGGGCAATAATCATTATGAGGATTTATTTCCAGAGGTGCTAGAGGTAGTGTTGTGAAATACTTCACTACACTGGATTGCAGGTTTAAACCCCCTGCACTCTTACTCCTTAAAAAACAACAAATGCAGATATGTAGCAATCATATTGTAGCAGACACTCGTTTGCCTTTTTCACAAATGATCATATTTTTCTAGAGATTCTG
>NW_028296634.1:472500-477500 GCF_055471065.1 Atractosteus spatula | reverse complement strand
CAAGCTTAAAACCAAATGCATGTGAAAGCAGAGACCCAGAGCTTTCATTTAATGTCCATTAACCCCGGGTTTAAAAGCAGCATCATGTCTGCCATCATAAAAAAATGTGTCCAATATTTTGGAAAATTGACCAAACGGATGACATATTTCCGTTAATTTCTCCAAAACGGTGCATACTACAAGCTTAAAACCAAATGCATGTGAAAGCAGAGACCCAGAGCTTTCATTTAATGTCCATTAACCCCGGGTTTAAAAGCAGCATCATGTCACCATCATAAGAATATGAGTCCAATATTTTAGAATATTGACCAAACGGATGACATATTTTCGTTAATTTCTACAAAACGGTGCAATCTACAAGCTTAAAACAAAATGCATGTGAAAGCAGAGACCCAGAGCTTTCATTTAATGTCCTTTAACCGCGGTTTTAAACGCAGCATCATGTCTGCCATCAAATAAAAATGTGTTTAATATTTTGGAAAATTGACCAAACGAATGACATATTCTCGTTAATTTCTCGAAAACGGTGCAATCTACAAGCTTAAAACCAAATGCATATGAAAGCAGAGACCCAGAGCTTTCATTTAATGTCCATTAACCCCGGTTTTAAACGCAGCATTATGTCTGCCATCATAAGAATATGAGTCCAATATTTTAGAATATTGATCAAACGAATGATATATTTTCGTTAATTTCTCCAAAACGGTGCATACTACAAGCTTAAAACCAAATGCATGAGAAAGCAGAGATCCTGAGCTTTCATTTAATGTCCATTAACCCCGGTTTTAAACGCAGCATCATGTCACCATCATAAGAATATGAGTCCAATATTTTAGAATATTGACCAAACGGATGACATATTTCCGTTAATTTCTCCAAAACGGTACATACTACAAGCTTAAAACCCAATGCATATGAAAGCAGAGACCCAGAGCTTTCATTTAATGTCCTTTAACCGCGGTTTTAAACGCAGCATCATGTCTGCCATCAAATAAAAATGTGTTTAATATTTTGGAAAATTGACCAAACGAATGGCATATTTTCGTTAATTTCTCCAAAACGGTACAATCTACAAGCTTAAAACCAAATGCATGAGAAAGCAGAGACCCAGAGCTTTCATTTAAATCCCATTAACCCCGGTTTTAAACGCTGCATCATGTCTGCCATCATAAGAATATGAGTCCAATATTTTAGAATATTGATCAAACGTATGACATATTTTCGTTAATTTCTCCAAAACGGTGCAAACTACAAGCTTAAAACCAAATGCATGAGAAAGCAGAGATCCTCAGCTTTTATTTAATGTCCATTAACCCCGGTTTTAAAAGCAGCATCATGTCACCATCATAAGAATATGAGTCCAATATATTAGAATATTGACCAAAAGGATGACATATTTCCGTTAATTTCTCCAAAACGGTACATACTACAAGCTTAAAACCAAATGCATATGAAAGCAGAGACCCAGAGCTTTCATTTAATGTCCATTAACCCCGGTTTTAAACGCAGCATCATGTCTGCCATCAAATAAAAATGTGTTTAATATTTTGGAAAATTGACCAAACGAATGACATATTTTCGTTAATTTCTCTAAAACGGTGCAAACTACAAGCTTAAAACCAAATGCATATGAAAGCAGAGACCCAGAGCTTTCATTTAATGTCCATTCACCCCGGTTTTAAACGCAGCATCATGTCTGCCATTATAAGAATATGAGTCCAATATTTTAGAATATTGATCAAACGGATGACATATTTCCGTTAATTTCTCCAAAACGGTACAATCTACAAGCTTAAAACCAAATGCATGAGAAAGCAGAGACCCAGAGCTTTCATTTAATGTCCATTAACCCCGGTTTTAAACGCAGCATCATGTCTGCCATCATAAGAATATGAGTCCAATATTTTAGAATATTGATCAAACGAATGACATATTTTCGTTAATTTCTCCAAAACGGTACATACTACAAGCTTAAAACCCAATGCATATGAAAGCAGAGACACAGAGCTTTCATTTAATGTCCTTTAACCCCGGTTTTAAACGCAGCATCATGTCTGCCGCCAAATAAACATGTGTTTAATATTTTGGAAAATTGACCAAACGAATGACATATTTTCGTTAATTTCTCCAAAACGGTGCAAACTACAAGCTTAAAACTAAATGCATATGAAAGCAGAGACCCAGAGCTTTCATTTAAAGACCATTAACCCCGGTTTTAAACGCAGCATCATGTCTGCCATCATAAGAATATGAGTCCAATATTTTAGAATATTGATCAAACGAATGACATATTTTCGTTAATTTCTCCAAAACGATGCAAACTACAAGCTTAAAACCAAATGCATGAGAATGCAGAGACCCAGACCTTTCATTTAATGTCCATTAACCCCGGTTTTAAACGCAGCATCATGTCTGCCATAATAAGAATATGAGTCCAATATATTAGAATATTGACCAAAAGGATGACATATTTCCGTTTATTTCTCCAAAACGGTGCATACTACAAGCTTAAAACCCAATGCATATGAAAGTAGAGACCCAGAGCTTTCAATTAATGTCCATTAACCCCGGTTTTAAACGCAGCATCATGTCACCATCATAAGAATATGAGTCCAATATTTTAGAATATTGACCAAACGGATGACATATTTCCGTTAATTTCTCCAAAACGGTACATACTACAAGCTTAAAACCAAATGCATATGAAAGCAGAGACCCAGAGCTTTCATTTAATGTCCATTAACCCCGGTTTTAAACGCAGCATCATGTCTGCCATCAAATAAAAATGTGTTTAATATTTTGGAAAATTGACCAAACGAATGACATATTTTCGTTAATTTCTCCAAAACGGTGCAAACTACAAGCTTAAAACCAAATGCATACGAAAGCAGAGACACAGAGCTTTCATTTAATGTCCTTTAACCCCGGTTTTAAACGCAGCATCATGTCTGCCATCAAATAAACATGTGTTTAATATTTTGGAAAATTGACCAAACGAATGACATATTTTCGTTAATTTCTCCAAAACGGTGCAAACTACAAGCTTAAAACCAAATGCATATGAAAGCAGAGACCCAGAGCTTTCATTTAATGTCCATTCACCCCGGTTTTAAACGCAGCATCATGTCTGCCATCATAAGAATATGAGTCCAATATTTTAGAATATTGATCAAACGGATGACATATTTCCGTTAATTTCTCCAAAACGGTACAATCTACAAGCTTAAAACCAAATGCATGAGAAAGCAGAGACCCAGAGCTTTCATTTAATGTCCATTAACCCCGGTTTTAAACGCAGCATCATGTCTGCCATCATAAGAATATGAGTCCAATATTTTAGAATATTGATCAAATGAATGACATATTTTCGTTAATTTCTCCAAAACGGTACATACTACAAGCTTAAAACCCAATGCATATGAAAGCAGAGACACAGAGCTTTCATTTAATGTCCTTTAACCACGGTTTTAAACGCAGCATCATGTCTGCCATCAAATAAACATGTGTTTAATATTTTGGAAAATTGACCAAACGAATGACATATTTTCGTTAATTTCTCCAAAACGGTGCAAACTACAAGCTTAAAACCAAATGCATATGAAAGCAGAGACCCAGAGCTTTCATTTAAAGCCCATTAACCCCGGTTTTAAACGCAGCATCATGTCTGCCATCATAAGAATATGAGTCCAATATTTTAGAATATTGATCAAACGAATGACATATTTTCGTTAATTTCTCCAAAACGATGCAAACTACAAGCTTAAAACCAAATGCATGAGAATGCAGAGACCCAGACCTTTCATTTAATGTCCATTAACCCCGGTTTTAAACGCAGCATCATGTCTGCCATCATAAGAATATGAGTCCAATATATTAGAATATTGACCAAAAGGATGACATATTTCCGTTTATTTCTCCAAAACGGTGCATACTACAAGCTTAAAACCCAATGCATATGAAAGCAGAGACCCAGAGCTTTCAATTAATGTCCATTAACCTCGGTTTTAAACGCAGCATCATGTCTGCCATCAAATAAAAATGTGTTTAATATTTTGGAAAATTGACCAAACGAATGACATATTTTCGTTAATTTCTCCAAAACGGTGCAAACTACAAGCTTAAAACCAAATGCATATGAAAGCAGAGACACAGAGCTTTCATTTAAAGCCCATTAACCCCGGTTTTAAACGCAGCATCATGTCTGCCATCATAAGAATATGAGTCCAATATTTTAGAATATTGATCAAACGAATGACATATTTTCATGAATTTCTCCAAAACGGTGCAAACTACAAGCTTAAAACCAAATGCATGAGAAAGCAGAGATCCAGAGCTTTCATTTAATGTCCATTAACCCCGGTTTTAAACGCAGCATCATGTCACCATCATAAGAATATGAGTCCAATATTTTAGAATATTGACCAAACGGATGACATATTTCCGTTAATTTCTCCAAAACGGTACATACTACAAGCTTAAAACCCAATGCATATGAAAGCAGAGACACAGAGCTTTCATTTAATCTCCTTTAACCGCGGTTTTAAACGCAGCATCATGTCTGCCATCAAATGAAAATGTGTTTAATATTTTGGAAAATTGACCAAACGAATGACATATTTTCGTTAATTTCTCCAAAACGGTGCAAACTACAAGCTTAAAACCAAATGCATACGAAAGCAGAGACACAGAGCTTTCATTTAATGTCCTTTAACCCCGGTTTTAAACGCAGCATCATGTCTGCCATCAAATAAACATGTGTTTAATATTTTGGAAAATTGACCAAACGAATGACATATTTTCGTTAATTTCTCCAAAACGGTGCAAACTACAAGCTTAAAACCAAATGCATATGAAAGCAGAGACCCAGAGCTTTCAATTAATGTCCATAAAACTCCGGTTTTAAACGCAGTATTATGTCTGCCATCATAAGAATGTGAGTCCTATATTTTAGAATATTGACCAAACGAATGACACCTTTTCGTTAATTTCTCCAAAACGGT
>NW_028296634.1:445000-467500 GCF_055471065.1 Atractosteus spatula | reverse complement strand
TTATATAGATAATCAAAAGCTTGAAAAAGCTAATTGCACAATAATGTTTATTATTTTTTATATAAATTATGGCAATAAAATATGACAGCATTCACAACTAGTACAATTAAATTCAATTGATTTTTATATAACATCTTTCATAACAAGGTTGACCTGAGGCACTTAACATAGCTGGGTGATGATACATGATGTGAAAGAGTAAAAGCCAGAAGATAACAGAGGAGAGGAACCAAAAACTCCTTAGTTAGGAGGAAAAAAAAACCTCTAGGGGTCCAAGATCAACTGGCAGCCCAACCCCTCTGGGTATGCTAACATAATACAATTAGAAAAATAGTTTGGAGGTTTTTCTGTATTATTGATTTCTTCTTCCAAAGGTGTTAGGCAGGTGAAAATTTGTGATTTCGTCCTGAGCCACGGCACTGTCGTCGTGGTCATCACACCTCTTCATGTACATCCTTGCATCTTTTCTGGTAGTGAATGGCAGGTGACAGCTACAAAAAATAGCATATGCATAATCATTATGATTGTGTTGACAACAAAATTAAAAAATAAAAGCCTAAGGAACTCTGTGCATTAATATTTCTAATATTCACAATTGTGAATCATTTAAAAAACGAATACAGTACAATTAGGCTGTGAAACTGATCAAATGCCATAAGCCCTATTCAAATTCGTGACTGAATTTCCAGGATGGAGACAATTTTATTTTATTCTGTTTAAGAAACTGATCTCTGTCGTAACTAGAAATCCCAGCTCAGTGATAGAAACTAGCCATGTTGGCAGATTATTGCTTTACAGTTTAAAAAGTAATTAATTAATGTGGTCACAAATAATATCTTGGCGTTCAGACCATAATATGCTTTTAACAGTTTACTGAAAAAATGTTTCCTGCAGTTTAGCTCCAAAATGAAAATGAAATGGTTTCATTTTGTGTATGTCAAGGGTGTCCACTTTATAGAAATTCAATTTTAAAACATTGTTGAAATGACAAACCACTGGAAATACAGGTCTATCTAACCTCTAACTCATTAACAATGTTCATTGCTGTTGTCCTTAAACTTTTCAGAAATTTTAATTAAGAAAATAAAGCAATTGTTCCCTAGACTCATCTTTTGTGTTCTGTTCGCTGTGAATCAGAAAGGTGCTGTTCTTGAAGTCCAGTCAGTCTCTGTTATCTTTCTTCCCAAGAGGAATTCCATCTAATTCCATCAAACTTCTTTTTCTTCTGCTCGCCTAAGGATGAACTGAAATGAAGCAATTAGTATTTCAGTGGCAGAAAATAGGCTGTCATATATACCTCTCCAGTGCTTTTGATGCACAAATGGTGTCCTGCCGAAACATTCTTCTGTTTGGTAATGTTGGGCAGTTTCAAAAGAAGCTTATCAAAAATCTATTTTGTAGATAATGAAAGAAAATAATAAAATCAGAGTAAGAATTATTATCCAGACTTATCTTTCTGTTCTCTTTCAATAAGAACGGTGTCATTAATGAAGTCCAGTTGGTCTCATTCCTTCTCTCTTCCCAAGAGGCTGCCCGTCTAATGCTGCTGAAAACTCCATTGTCCATTCTGGGAATGCTGTGCTGTTCAGATAGTGTCAACAAATTTAAGAAATGGTTCACATCTTTAAATCTTTTTTTGTTTTGTTTAAAGCATGTGGCATTTTTTAGCAGTAACAAATGGAACAGGAACAGGAGCAGGAAGCTAAAAACACAACGGAGCCAGGCACAACCAGGACCCGGGCTCACACGATGCGGAGATCAGGTGCAGAGCCTCGAGTGAAGTGAGCGCCTGGCTTTTAAAGTTGAACTGAAACAGGGTAGGAACAAGGAACAGATGCGGGGAATGAGGCAAATCAGGAAGGGCTGGAGCGCCCTTAAGAGTAGGGGTTTGCGATTGTGATACAGGTTGGCATATTTATTTTATTTTATTAGGTAGATTCTTTTCAACATGCTTTTACATAATATGTTGTAACAATGATTTCAAAAAGAAACTACAGAAGCCTTACAAATTAAAAATATCTCACCGTTCCAATGTGTCTTCAGGCTTCCCTCGTACAAAAAGGCCCAAGGACTCCAGCAGTCTTACAACCACTGTCCTGTTTGCCTCACCAGACACGATCTCTATTCTGTTGTAATCCACGATGACCCCATTCTTCAGGAGATTTATCATGTCCTTCCTCGCCTGTTGAGAGGCCATCCTGATCTCTTCTGCCGTGGCGTGCTTCATACACGCCCTCTTCAAGTGAGCAGGAAGCTGATCAAAAGTATTCAGGCACATCTTGCACACCAGGGGAATCCTCGTGGGTTTCCTTTGAAAATAAATAATACCATCTGTGTATAGAAACAAGCTAAGACTGATTTCTTAAATTATCCTTAATTTTCTCTCTCATAGTTTGAGCATAATGATTTCATTGTATTTATATAAGAATTGGTCATTGCTCCAAAATAAATAATGGTTTCATAAAAAAGTGAACACTTACTTGGTCTCAGTCACAGACTTTCCAATAGGAGCCATTGTGGAGTTCAGCAACTGCAGGTCCTAGAAGTGGGGAAGGAATTTTAAAAGAGAAATTGAATTACAATACAGAAGGAATGGCTGAGGGATCACTGAAATATATATATATACAAATTCCAAAGACTGAGTCCATATAGAAACAACTACCTTTCATATTCAGTATAAGATGGAGAGATGAATTGGCCCTGAAAATCCACTGCAATGAGAAACTGCTCCTGCCATTGCATATGAACAAACATACATTCCCATCTATATTCATTTGCAGTTACACTATTGCAAATAATCTGTATCCATTCTGCATTCATATCTACTAGAAAGAGCTCTCAATTAATGAAATGCCCCATTGAACTGGCCCTGATTATTCAATGCAAGGAGAAGTCTTCTAAGCCAATACTTGTAACCAGAAAGAGGCTGTATTTCAATTATACAATATACAAAACAATACCATTTAACACAAAGATATAGTCCACACCTCAGCATGCACATGATGAGATTCTTGATATTAGATTAGTAAAAACAATATCAATGCACTGAGAGACGCTTAAGAATAAAGATGCATCTGCCTGACTGCATATTAGTTTTAAAAGGTTATCAGCAAATGCATTTAAAAGTAAAAATGTAAAGTCTTACCTCTTGATCGTAGTGGTGATTCAATATCCAGGACCTTAGTCAAGTCTCAGAGTTACTGTACCTCCTGTCTCGATTGCAGGTGAAAAGTGAAAGGTATATTGCACTCAGCAGAAAGTTACCCCGAGCAAAGACTCCACCCATCCCAGAAAACAGCACTCCCTTTTGGCAAAGCAGTGGGTGGAGGAAGCCTTTGCTACCATTATCAAACACAGAAATCGTTATAATTTAATTTTAAAAACATGACTAAGCATGGGGTTTAAAGTATATTCAACGGTGCAGGTGCATTCAAAGAAATAGAGCTTCCCAAGCCCTCAGAAAGAATTACCATTTCTAAAGATGTCTAGTTTCAAGCATTAACATCCAAAGTACCTGTCTTAGCTGGAGCAGGGAGTTTGCTATGCCACCTGAAAGAATTACCACATCCAAAGATGTCTAGTTTCAAGCATTAACATCCAAAGTACCTGTCTTAGCTGGGCCAGGTAGTTTGCCAAGCCATGTGAAAGAATTACCATTTCCAAAGAAGTCTGTTGTAAGCCAGGTTCAATCATGACCATCCAAAGTACCAGTCGTCCCTTGGGGCGAGAGGGTTTCCTGTGTGTCTAGGATGTGTACTTCCCTTAAATAAAGGGTGAATATGGGTACCATAGGTATTAAATCTCTCAAAGCTCAGAGTTAAACTAAAAAACCCTTGGTGAGTGTGTTATAACATGGATGGGTATTTATAGTCCAGTGCCTCCTATTTGGTGTCCCCTGAAGGCGTTTTGAACCCAGCAGGTGACACTGATTTAGTTTTATTTGGCCCTGATTATACAATAAAGGATAAGTAACCAGAAAGAGGTGGCATTTCAATTTTACAGTACATAAAAAATACATATATTCCACAGCTCAGCATGCACATGGTGAGATTCCTGATATTAGATTAATAAAAAATATCAAGGCACTGAGGCTAATTAATAAAGATGCTTTTGACTGACTGGACCTTGGAGCAAGGTGTGTAAATTACAACAGACATCTTTAGAAATGGTAATTCTTTCAGGTGGCTTGGCAAATTTACTGCCCCACATAAGACAGGTACTTTGGATGTTAATGCTTGAAACTAGATATCACAACTGATCGTATTTTACTAGAGATTCTGTTTGGGATTCAGATGTGCATTCGGACAGCAATCCCTTTCAAGAAATGATACGTTCTGGATGAGGTCAAAGGTGCTGGAACACTGTATTTAGGATGCGATTGTGTGTCTCCTGCTTCAACGCAGTGATATACTGTATATAGATGTGCTCCTGTAATTTCTTGGTACATGCCCAGGGCAGTAAGCAGTCTGAGGATTTATTTCCAGACGGCATAGAGCAGTGAAGCAGTGAAGTAGTGCAACACACTGGATCATTATATGATTAGAATCTATTCTACTTAAATTATTACATTATGCACAATTTGAGTTCATTTTAAAAAGTAAAAGGTAATGAAAGGAATGCATTTTCATAAGAAAGATAATATCGATATGCATGTGATAATCGTCCTTATATCATGTAGCGCGTCATATGGACACTTTGTGGGCTTGAAATACAAAGAAAATCATGTTCTATGGTACAAGATAAATACAAAACTTAAGCTTGTTTAAATTAGATTTGTTTATAAAGCATAAGCATTACATTACATTAATATATGTGAAAATAACATTTTAGAATCATACGTTTAGTATATTTAGTCCCTAATGCTGAAGGAAATGATCATTTGTTTAACATGCACAGGTGTGTCTCAAAGGATGCATTGCTCCTGAAATGCTCTCAAACCCTGCATTTCAGATGCCTAGCTGTATCCTTCAAATGTGGCACCTCAGAATGACTTCTAACCTTACCTGTGGTGTCTATAATCCCTATTGCTTAATGCATGGTGAAAGCTTTGTATATATGTGTCTAACAATAAGGAATGGGCCCCTGTGACACTCATTTGCCTGTTTCACAAATTATCATATTTTACTAGAGATTCTGTTTGGGATTCAGATGTGCATTTGGACAGCAATCCCTTTCGAAGAATGTTACGTTCTGGATGAGGTCAAAGGTGCAGGAACACTGTGTTTAGGATGTGTTTGCAGTGATTCTGTGTCTCTAGCTTCAACACAGTGATATATATATATATGCTCAGTGATTTATAGGTACATGCCCAGGGCAATAAGCAGACTGAGGATTTATTTCCCGACGGCATTGAGCTTTGATGCAGTGAAGTAGTGCAACACACTTTATCATTACATTATTAGAATCTATTCTACTTAAATCATTAGGTAGGTTAGGGTTACGGTTAGGTGCAGGAGCACTGTATTTAGGATGTGTTTATATATATATGCTCACTGATTTTTTGGTACATGCCCAGGGCAATAATCATTATGAGGATTTATTTCCAGATGTGCTAGAGGTAGTGTTGTGAAATACTTCATCACACTGGATTGCAGGTTTAAACCCCCTGCACTCTTACTCCTTAAAAACCAACAAATGCAGATATGTAGCAATCACATTGTAACAGGGGTGACAGTGACTTAATTCTTGTACTAATAAACTTCTGGTACCTTTAGGGTACGGTGTTCCCTGAAGGGCTCTCAAACCCCGCATTTCAGATGCCTAGCTGTATCGCTGATGTGTTGCACCTCAGAATCACTTTTAAACCTTACCTCAGGTATCTTTAATCCCTATTGCTCAACGCATGGTGAAAGTATCGCATACATGTGTCTGAAAATGAGCAATGGGCCCCTGAGAGACTCATTTGCCTGTTTCACAAATGATCATATTTGACTAGAGATTCTGTTTGGGATTCAGTTGTGCATTCTGACAGCAATCCCTTTCAAAAAACGATACATTCTGGATGAGTTCAAAGGTGCTGGAACACTGTATTTAGGATGTGTTTGCAGATATTCTGTGTCTCTAGCTTCAACACAGTGATATATATATATATATGCTCACTGATTTTTTGGTACATGCCAAGGGCAATAATCATTATGAGGATTTATTTCCAGATGTGCTAGAGGTAGTGTTGTGAAATACTACAACACACTGGATTGCAGGTTTAAACCCCCTGCACTCTTACTCCTTAAAAACCAACAAATGCAATTTACTTCTAAAAATAACTGCATTTTCTACTAGAAAGAGCTCTCAATTAATGAAATGCCCCATTGAACTGGCCCTGATTATACAATGCAAGGAGAAGTCTTCTAAGCCAATACTTGTAACCAGAAAGAGGCTGTATTTCAATTATACAATATACAAAACAATACCATTTAACACAAAGATATAGTCCACACATCAGCATGCACATGATGAGATTCTTGATATTAGATTAGTAAAAACAATATCAATGCACTGAGAGACGCTTAAGAATAAAGATACATCTGCCTGACTGCATATTAGTTTTAAAAGGTTATCAGCAAATGCATTTAAAAGTAAAAATGTAAAGTCTTACCTCTTGATCGTAGTGGTGATTCAATTTCCAGGACCTTAGTCAAGTCTCAGAGTTACTGTACCTCCTGTCTCGATTGCAGGTGAAAAGTGAAAGGTATATTGCACTCAGCAGAAAGTTACCCCGAGTAAAGACTCTACCCATCCCAGAAAACAGCACTCCCCTTTGGCAAAGCAGTGGGTGGAGGAAGCCTTTGCTACCATTATCAAACACAGAAATCATTATAATTTAATTTTAAAAACATGGCTAAGCATGGGTTTAAAGTATATTCAACGGTGCAGGTACATTCAAAGAAATAGAGTTTCCCAAGCCCTCAGAAAGAATTACCATTTCTAAAGATGTCTAGTTTCAAGCATTAACATCCAAACTACCTGTCTTAGCTGGAGCAGGGAGCTTGCTAAGCCACCTGAAAGAATTACCATATCCAAAGATGTCTAGTTTCAAGCATTACCATCCAAAGTACCTGTCTTAGCTGGGCCAGATAGTTTGCCAAGCCATGTGAAAGAATTACCATTTCCAAAGAAGTCTGTTGTAAGCCAGGTTCAATCATGACCATCCAAAGTACCAGTCGTCCCTTGGGGCGAGAGGGTTTCCTGTGTGTCTAGGATGTCTACTTCCCTTAAATAAAGGATGAATATGGGTACCATAGGTATTAAATCTCTCAAAGCTCAGAGTTAAACTAAAAAACCCTTGGTGAGTGTGTTATAACATGGATGGGTATTTATAGTCCAGTGCCTCCGATTTGGTGTCCCCTGAAGGCGTTTTGAACCCAGCAGGTGACACTGATTTAGTTTTATTTGGCCCTGATTATACAATAAAGGATAAGTAACCAGAAAGAGGTGGTATTTCAATTTTACAGTACATAAAAAATACATATATTTCACAGCTCAGCGTGCACATGGTGAGATTCCTGATATTAGATTAATAAAAAATATCAAGGTACTGAAGCTAATTAATAAAGATGCTTTTGACTGACTGGACCTTGGAGCAAGGTGTGTAAATTACAACAGACATTTGTAGAAATGGTAATTCTTTCAGGTGGCTTGGCAAATTTACTGCCCCACCTAAGACAGGTACTTTGGATGTTAATGCTTGAAACTAGACATCACAACTGATCGTATTTTACTAGAGATTCTGTTTAGGATTCAGATGTGCATTCGGACAGCAATCCCTTTCAAGAAATGATACGTTCTGGATGAGGTCAAAGGTGCTGGAACACTGTATTTAGGATGCGATTGTGTGTCTCCTGCTTCAACGCAGTGATATACTGTATATTGATGTGCTCCTGTAATTTCTTGGTACATGCCCAGGGCAGTAAGCAGTCTGAGGATTTATTTCCAGACGGCATAGAGCAGTGAAGCAGTGAAGTAGTGCAACACACTGGATCATTATATGATTAGAATCTATTCTACTTAAATTATTACATTATACACAATTTGAGTTCATTTTAAAAAGTAAAAGGTAATGAAAGGAATGCATTTTCATAAGAAAGATAATATCGATATGCATGTGATAATCGTCCTTATATCATGTAGTGCGTCATTTGCACACTTTGTGGGCTTGAAATACAAAGAAAATCATGTTCTATGGTACAAGATAAATACAAAACTTAAGCTTGTTTAAATTAGATTTGTTTATAAAGCATAAGCATTACATTACATTAATATATGTGAAAATAACATTTTAGAATCATACGTTTAGTATATTTAGTCCCTAATGCTGAAGGAAATGATCATTTGTTTAACATGCACAGGTGTGTCTCAAAGGATGCATTGCTCCTGAAGGGCTCTCAAACCCTGCATTTCAGATGCCTAGCTGTATCCTTCAAATGTGGCACCTCAGAATGACTTCTAACCTTACCTGTGGTGTCTATAATCCCTATTGCTTAATGCATGGTGAACGCTTTGTATATATGTGTCTAACAATAAGGAATGGGCCCCTGTGACACTCATTTGCCTGTTTCACAAATTATCATATTTTACTAGAGATTCTGTTTGGGATTCAGATGTGCATTTGGACAGCAATCCCTTTCGAAGAATGTTACGTTCTGGATGAGGTCAAAGGTGCAAGAACACTGTGTTTAGGATGTGTTTGCAGTGATTCTGTGTCTCTAGCTTCAACACAGTGATATATATATATATATGCTCAGTGATTTATAGGTACATGCCCAGGGCAATAAGTAGACTGAGGATTTATTTCCAGACGGCATAGAGCTTTGATGCAGTGAAGTAGTGCAACACACTTTATCATTACATTATAAGAATCTATTCTACTTAAATCATTAGGTAGGTTAGGGTTACGGTTAGGTGCAGGAGCACTGTATTTAGGATGTGTTTATATATATATATGCTCACTGATTTTTTGGTACATGCCCAGGGCAATAATCATTATGAGGATTTATTTCCAGATGTGCTAGAGGTAGTGTTGTGAAATACTTCATCACACTGGATTGCAGGTTTAAACCCCCTGCACTCTTACTCCTTAAAAACCAACAAATGCAGATATGTAGCAATCACATTGTAACAGGGATGACTGTGACTTAATTCTTGTACTAGTAAACTTCTGGTACCTTTAGGGTACGGTGTTCCCTGAAGGGCTCTCAAACCCCGCATTTCAGATGCCTAGCTGTATCGCTGATGTGTTGCACCTCAGAATCACTTTTAAACCTTACCTCTGGTATCTTTAATCCCTATTGCTCAACGCATGGTGAAAGTATCGCATACATGTGTCTGAAAATGAGCAATGGGCCCCTGAGAGACTCATTTGCCTGTTTCACAAATGATCATATTTGACTAGAGATTCTGTTTGGGATTCAGTTGTGCATTCTGACAGCAATCCCTTTCAAGAAATGATACGTTCTGGATGAGGTCAAAGGTGCTGGAACACTGTATTTCGGATGCGATTGTGTGTCTCCTGTAATGTCTTGGTACATGCCCAGGGCAGTGGCATATATAGATGTGCTCCTGTAATGTCTTGGTACATGCCCAGGGCAGTAAGCAGTCTGAGGATTTATTTCCAGACGGCATAGAGCAGTGAAGCAGTGAAGTAGTGCAACACACTGGATCATTATATTATTAGAATGTATTTGTTTAACATGCACGGGTCTGTCTCAATGGATGCAGTGCTCCTTAAAGGGCTCTCAAACCCTGCATTTCAGATGCCTAGCTGTATCCCTCACATGTGGCACCTCAGAATGACTTCTACTTTATTCTACTTAAATTATTACATTATACACAATTTGAGTTCATTTTTAAAAGTAAAAGGTAATGAAAGGAATGGAAGATATGTAGCAATCACATTGTAACAGGGGTGGCAGTGACTTAATGCTTGTACTAAGCATTAGTACCTAAGTCCACTAGTGGACTTCTGGTACCTTTAGGGTACGGTGTTCCCTGAAGGGCTCTCAAACCCCGCATTTCAGATGCCTAGCTGTATCGCTGATGTGTTGCACCTCAGAATCACTTTTAAACCTTACATCTGGTATCTTTAATCCCTATTGCTCAACGCATGTTAAAAGTATTGCATACATGTGTCTGAAAAAGAGCAATGGGCCCCTGAGAGACTCATTTGCCTGTTTCACAAATGAACATATTTGACTAGAGATTCTGTTTGGGATTCAGTTGTGCATTCTGACTGCAATCCCTTTCAAAAAACGATACATTCTGGATGAGTTCAAAGTTGCAGGAACACTGTATTTATGATGTGTTTGCAGTTATTCTGTGTCTCTAGCTTCAACACAGTGATATATATATATATGCTCACTGATTTTTTGGTACATGCCCAGGGCAATAATCATTATGAGGATTTATTTCCAGATGTGCTAGAGGTAGTGTTGTGAAATACTTCATCACACTGGATTGCAGGTTTAAACCCCCTGCACTCTTACTCCTTAAAAACCAACAAATGGAGATATGTAGCAATCACATTGTAACAGGGGTTACAGTGACTTAATGTTTGCACTAGTAAACTTCTGGTACCTTTAGGGTACGGTGTTCCTTGAAGGGCTCTCAAACCCCGCATTTCAGATGCCTAGCTGTATCGCTGATCTGTTGCACCTCAGAATCACTTTTAAACCTTACATCTGGTATCTTTAATCCCTATTGCTCAACGCATGGTAAAAGTATTGCATACATGTGTCTGAAAATGAGCAATGGGCCCCAGAGAGACTCATTTGCCTGTTTCACAAATGAACATATTTGACTAGAGATTCTGTTTGGGATTCAGTTGTGCATTCTGACTGCAATCCCTTTCAAAAAACGATACATTCTGGATGAGTTCAAAGTTGCAGGAACACTGTATTTATGATGTGTTTGCAGTTATTCTGTGTCTCTAGCTTCAACACAGTGATATATATATATATATGCTCACTGATTTTTTGGTACATGCCCAGGGCAATAATCATTATGAGGATTTATTTCCAGATGTGCTAGAGGTAGTGTTGTGAAATACTTCATCACACTGGATAGCAGGTTTAAACCCCCTGCACTCTTACTCCTTAAAAACCAACAAATGCAGATATGTAGCAATCACATAGTAACAGGGGTTACAGTGACTTAATGTTTGCACTAGTAAACTTCTGGTACCTTTAGGGTACGGTGTTCCTTGAAGGGCTCTCAAACCCCGCATTTCAGATGCCTAGCTGTATCGCTGATGTGTTGCACCTCAGAATCACTTTTAAACCTTACATCTGGTATCTTTAATCCCTATTGCTCAACGCATGGTAAAAGTATTGCATACATGTGTCTGAAAATGAGCAATGGGCCCCTGAGAGACTCATTTGCCTGTTTCACAAATGAACATATTTGACTAGAGATTCTGTTTGGGATTCAGTTGTGCATTCTGACTGCAATCCCTTTCAAAAAACGATACATTCTGGATGAGTTCAAAGTGCAGGAACACTGTATTTATGATGTGTTTGCAGTTATTCTGTGTCTCTAGCTTCAACACAGTGATATATATATATATATGGGAACAAGTAATAGGTTTATTCCATGCTGAAAAAAAGAAGAAAGAGAACACAACGTTTCGGCCGTGGAGCCTTCTTCAGGTTGCACACCTGAAGAAGGCTCCACGGCCGAAACGTTGTGTTCTCTTTCTTCTTTTTTTCAGCATGGAATAAACCTATTACTTGTTCCTTTGCAGCCTACGCATGCTGACGCAGCTACCCACCTGAACTATATATATATATGCTCACTGATTTTTTGGTACATGCCCAGGGCAATTATCATTATGAGGATTTATTTCCAGATGTGCTAGAGGTAGTGTTGTGAAATACTTTAACACACTGGATTGCAGGTTTAAACCCCCTGCACTCTTACTCCTTAAAAACCAACAAATGCAATTTACGAATGCAATACGAATGCCCCCGGCCGTCCCTCTTAATCATGGCCCCAGAGGACAAGATGCAAAGGAAAAGCTACAAACCCTGACAGCTACTCACCCAGCCATCCCCCACAGCTGCCAATCTCCAACACCTCCCCCATTAACACCTCCAGCACTGAAAGTGCTATGTGCACCATCCCCCAGGCCAGGCTGACCAGGCCAGTGCAACACACTTGATCATTATATTATTAGAATCTATTCTACTTAAATTATTACATTCTACACAATTGGAGTTCATTTTAAAAGTAAATGGTAATGAAAGGAATGCATTTTCATAAGAAAGATAATACCGATATGCATGTGATAATCTTCCTTATATCATGTAGTGCGTCATTTGGTCACTTTGTGAGCTTGAAATACAAAGAAAATCATGTTCAATGGTACAAGATAAATACAAATCTTAAGCTTTTATTTTAATTAGATTTGTTTATAAAGCATAAGCAATCATTTATTACATTAATATATGTGAAAATAACGTTTTAGCATCATACGTTTAGTATATTTAGTCTCTAATGCTGAAAGAAATGATCATTTGTTTAACATGCACGGGTCTGTCTCAATGGATGCAGTGCTCCTGAAAGGGCTCTCAAACCCTACATTTCAGATGCTTAGCTGTATCCCTCACATGTGGCACCTCAGAATGACTTCTACTTTATTCTACTTAAATTATTACATTATACACAATTTGAGTTCATTTTAAAAAGTAAAAGGTAATGAAAGGAATGGAAGATATGTAGCAATCACATTGTAACAGAGGTGACAGTGACTTAATGCTTGTATTAAGCATTAGTACCTAAGTCCACTAGTGGACTTCTGGTACCTTTAGGGTACGGTGCTCCCTGAAGGGCTCTCAAACCCCGCATTTCAGATGCCTAGCTGTATCGCTGATGTGTTGCACCTCAGAATCACTTTTAAACCTTACCTCTGGTATCTTTAATCCCTATTGCTCAACGCATGGTAAAAGTATCGCATACATGTGTCTGAAAATGAGCAATGGGCCCCTGAGAGACTCATTTGCCTGTTTCACAAATGATCATATTTGACTAGAGATTCTGTTTGGGATTCAGTTGTGCATTCTGACAGCAATCCCTTTCAAAAAACGATACATTCTGGATGAGTTCAAAGGTGCAGGAACACTGTATTTAGGATGTGTTTGCAGTTATTCTGTATCTCTAGCTTCAACACAGTGATATATATATATGCTCCCTGATCTTTTGGTACATGCCCAGGGCAATAATCATTATGAGGTTTTATTTCCAGATGTGCTAGAGGTAGTGTTGTGAAATACTTCATCACACTGGATTGCAGGTTTAAACCCCCTGCACTATTACTCCTTAAAAACCAACAAATGCAATTTACGAATGCAATACGAATGCCCCCGGCCGTCCCTCTTAATCATGGCCACAGAGGACAAGATGCAAAGGAAAAGCTACAAACCCTGATAGCTACTCACCCAGCCATCCCCCACAGTTGCCAATCTCCAACACCTCCCCCATTAACACCTCCAGCACTGAAAGTGCTATGTGCACCATCCCCCAGGCCAGGCTGACCAGGCCAGTGCAACATACTGGATCATTATATTATTGGAATCTATTCTACTTAAATTATTACATTCTACACAATTGGAGTTCATTTTAAAAGTAAAAGGTAATGAAAGGAATGCATTTTCATAAGAAAGATAATACCGATATGCATGTGATAATCTTCCTTATATCATGTAGTGCGTCATTTGGTCACTTTGTGAGCTTGAAATACAAAGAAAATCATGTTCTATGGTAAAAGATAAATACAAAACTTAAGCTTTTATTTTAATTAGATTTGTTTATAAAGCATAAGCAATCATTTATTACATTAATATATGTGAAAATAACGTTTTAGCATCATACGTTTAGTATATTTAGTCTCTAATGCTGAAAGAAATGATCATTTGTTTAACATGCACGGGTCTGTCTCAATGGATGCAGTGCTCCTGAAAGGGCTCTCAAACCCTACATTTCAGATGCTTAGCTGTATCCCTCACATGTGGCACCTCAGAATGACTTCTACTTTATTCTAATTAAATTATTACATTATACACAATTTGAGTTCATTTTAAAAAGTAAAAGGTAATGAAAGGAATGGAAGATATATAGCAATCACATTGTAACAGGAGTGACAGTGACTTAATGCTTGTATTAAGCATTAGTACCTAAGTCCACTAGTGGACTTCTGGTACCTTTAGGGTACGGTGCTCCCTGAAGGGCTCTCAAACCCCGCATTTCAGATGCCTAGCTGTATCGCTGATGTGTTGCACCTCAGAATCACTTTTAAACCTTACCTCTGGTATCTTTAATCCCTATTGCTCAAGCATGGTAAAAGTATCGCATACATGTGTCTGAAAATGAGCAATGGGCCCCTGAGAGACTCATTTGCCTGTTTCACAAATGAACATATTTGACTAGAGATTCTGTTTGGGATTCAGTTGTGCATTCTGACTGCAATCCCTTTCAAAAAACGATACATTCTGGATGAGTTCAAAGTTGCAGGAACACTGTATTTAGGATGTCTTTGCAGATATTCTGTGTCTCTAGCTTCAACACAGTGATATATATATATGCTCACTGATTTTTTGGTACATGCCCAAGTCAATAATCATTATGAGGATTTATTTCCAGATGTGCTAGAGGTAGTGTTGTGAAATACTTCATCACACTGGATTGCAGGTTTAAACCCCCTGCACTCTTACTCCTTAAAAACCAACAAATGCAGATATGTAGCAATCACATTGTAACAGGGGTGACAGTGACTTAATGCTTGTACTAAGCATTAGTACCAAAGTCCACTAGTGGACTTCTGGTACCTTTAGGGTACGGTGTTCCTTGAAGGGCTCTCAAACCCCGCATTTCAGATGCCTAGCTGTATCGCTGATGTGTTGCACCTCAGAATCACTTTTAAACCTTACATCTGGTATCTTTAATCCCTATTGCTCAACACATGGTGAAAGTATCGCATACATGTGTCTGAAAATGAGCAATGGGCCCCTGAGAGACTCATTTGCCTGTTTCACAAATGATCACATTTGACTAGAGATTCTGTTTGGGATTCAGTTGTGCATTCTGACAGCAATCCCTTTCAAAAAACGATACATTCTGGATGAGTTCAAAGGTGCAGGAACACTGTATTTAGGATGTCTTTGCAGATATTCTGTGTCTCTAGCTTCAACACAGTGATATATATATATATGCTCACTGATTTTTTGGTACATGCCAAGGGCAATAATCATTATGAGGATTTATTTCCAGATGTGCTAGAGGTAGTGTTGTGAAATACTTCAACACACTGGATTGCGGGTTTAAACCCCCTGCACTCTTACTCGTTAAAAACCAACAAATGCAATTCACTACTAAAAATTACTGCATTTTCTCCTAGAAAGAGCTCTCAATTAATGAAATGCCCCATTGAACTGGCCCTGATTATACAATGCAAGGAGAAGTCTTCTAAGCCAATACTTGTAACCAGAAAGAGGCTGTATTTCAATTATACAATATACAAAACAATACCATTTAACACAAAGATATAGTCCACACCTCAGCATGCACATGATGAGATTCTTGATATTAGATTAGTAAAAACAATATCAATGCACTGAGAGACGCTTAAGAATAAAGATGCATCAGCCTGACTGCATATTAGTTTTAAAGGGTTATCAGCAAATGCATTTAAAAGAAAAAATGTAAAGTCTTACCTCTTGATCGTAGTGGTGATTCAATATCCAGGACCTTAGTCAAGTCTCAGAGTTACTGTACCTCCTGTCTCAATTACAGGTGAAAAGTGAAAGGTATATTGCACTCAGCAGAAAGTTACCCCGAGCAAAGATTCCACCCATCCCAGAAAACAGCACTCCCCTTTGGCAAAGCAGTGGGTGGAGGAAGCCTTTGCTACCATTATCAAACACAGAAATCGTTATAATTTAATTTTAAAAACATGGCTAAGCATGGGTTTAAAGTATATTCAACGGTGCAGGTGCATTCAAAGAAATAGAGTTTCCCAAGCCCTCAGAAAGAATTACCATTTCTAAAGATGTCTAGTTTCAAGCATTAACATCCAAACTACCTGTCTTAGCTGGAGCAGGGAGTTTGCTAAGCCACCTGAAAGAATTACCATATCCAAAGATGTCTAGTTTCAAGCATTACCATCCAAAGTACCTGTCTTAGCTGGGCCAGGTAGTTTGCCAAGCCATGTGAAAGAATTACCATTTCCAAAGAAGTCTGTTGTAAGCCAGGTTCAATCATGACCATCCAAAATACCGGTCGTCCCTTTGGGCGAGAGGGTTTCCTGTGTGTCTAGGATGTGTTCTTCCCTTAAACTTGGCCCTGATTATACAATAAAGGATAAGTAACCAGAAAGAGGTGGTATTTCAATTTTACAGTACATAAAAAATACATATATTCCACAGCTCAGCGTGCACATGGTGAGATTCCTGATATTAGATTAATAAAAAATATCAAGGTCCTGAAGCTAATTAATAAAGATGCTTTTGACTGACTGGACCTTGGAGCAAGGTGTGTAAATTACAACAGACATTTGTAGAAATGGTAATTCTTTCAGGTGGCTTGGCAAATTTACTGCCCCACCTAAGACAAGTACTTTGGATGTTAATGCTTGAAACTAGACATCACAACTGATCGTATTTTACTAGAGATTCTGTTTAGGATTCAGATGTGCATTCGGACAGCAATCCCTTTCAAGAAATGATACGTTCTGGATGAGGTCAAAGGTGCTGGAACACTGTATTTAGGATGCGATTGTGTGTCTCCTGCTTCAACGCAGTGATATACTGTATATTGATGTGCTCCTGTAATTTCTTGGTACATGCCCAGGGCAGTAAGCAGTCTGAGGATTTATTTCCAGACGGCATAGAGCAGTGAAGCAGTGAAGTAGTGCAACACACTGGATCATTATATGATTAGAATCTATTCTACTTAAATTATTACATTATACACAATTTGAGTTCATTTTAAAAAGTAAAAGGTAATGAAAGGAATGCATTTTCATAAGAAAGATAATATCGATATGCATGTGATAATCGTCCTTATATCATGTAGTGCGTCATTTGCACACTTTGTGGGCTTGAAATACAAAGAAAATCATGTTCTATGGTACAAGATAAATACAAAACTTAAGCTTTTTTTAATTAGATTTGTTTATAAAGCATAAGCATTACATTACATTAATATATGTGAAAATAACATTTTAGAATCATACGTTTAGTATATTTAGTCCCTAATGCTGAAGGAAATGATCATTTGTTTAACATGCACAGGTGTGTCTCAAAGGATGCATTGCTCCTGAAGGGCTCTCAAACCCTGCATTTCAGATGCCTAGCTGTATCCTTCAAATGTGGCACCTCAGAATGACTTCTAACCTTACCTGTGGTGTCTATAATCCCTATTGCTTAATGCATGGTGAAAGCTTTGTATATATGTGTCTAACAATAAGGAATGGGCCCCTGTGACACTCATTTGCCTGTTTCACAAATTATCATATTTTACTAGAGATTCTGTTTGGGATTCAGATGTGCATTTGGACAGCAATCCCTTTCGAAGAATGTTACGTTCTGGATGAGGTCAAAGGTGCAAGAACACTGTGTTTAGGATGTGTTTGCAGTGATTCTGTGTCTCTAGCTTCAACACAGTGATATATATATATATATGCTCAGTGATTTATAGGTACATGCCCAGGGCAATAAGTAGACTGAGGATTTATTTCCAGACGGCATAGAGCTTTGATGCAGTGAAGTAGTGCAACACACTTTATCATTACATTATAAGAATCTATTCTACTTAAATCATTAGGTAGGTTAGGGTTACGGTTAGGTGCAGGAGCACTGTATTTAGGATGTGTTTATATATATATATATGCTCACTGATTTTTTGGTACATGCCCAGGGCAATAATCATTATGAGGATTTATTTCCAGATGTGCTAGAGGTAGTGTTGTGAAATACTTCATCACACTGGATTGCAGGTTTAAACCCCCTGCACTCTTACTCCTTAAAAACCAACAAATGCAGATATGTAGCAATCACATTGTAACAGGGATGACTGTGACTTAATTCTTGTACTAGTAAACTTCTGGTACCTTTAGGGTACGGTGTTCCCTGAAGGGCTCTCAAACCCCGCATTTCAGATGCCTAGCTGTATCGCTGATGTGTTGCACCTCAGAATCACT
Organism: Atractosteus spatula; assembly: GCF_055471065.1. Classification (NCBI taxonomy): domain Eukaryota; kingdom Metazoa; phylum Chordata; class Actinopteri; order Semionotiformes; family Lepisosteidae; genus Atractosteus; species Atractosteus spatula. The sequence goes on along the minus strand of NW_028296634.1, from coordinate 449,316 downwards.
TTTAAACCTTACCTCTGGTATCTTTAATCCCTATTGCCCAACGCATGGTGAAAGTATTGCATACATGTGTCTGAAAATGAGCAATGGGCCCCTGAGAGACTCATTTGCCTGTTTCACAAATGATCATATTTGACTAGAGATTCTGTTTGGGATTCAGTTGTGCATTCTGACAGCAATCCCTTTCAAGAAATGATACGTTCTGGATGAGGTCAAAGGTGCTGGAACACTGTATTTCGGATGCGATTGTGTGTCTCCTGTAATGTCTTGGTACATGCCCAGGGCAGTGGCATATATAGATGTGCTCCTGTAATGTCTTGGTACATGCCCAGGGCAGTAAGCAGTCTGAGGATTTATTTCCAGACGGCATAGAGCAGTGAAGCAGTGAAGTAGTGCAACACACTGGATCATTATATTATTAGAATGTATTTGTTTAACATGCACGGGTCTGTCTCAATGGATGCAGTGCTCCTTAAAGGGCTCTCAAACCCTGCATTTCAGATGCCTAGCTGTATCCCTCACATGTGGCACCTCAGAATGACTTCTACTTTATTCTACTTAAATTATTACATTATACCCAATTTGAGTTCATTTTTAAAAGTAAAAGGTAATGAAAGGAATGGAAGATATGTAGCAATCACATTGTAACAGGGGTGGCAGTGACTTAATGCTTGTACTAAGCATTAGTACCTAAGTCCACTAGTTGACTTCTGGTACCTTTAGGGTACGGTGTTCCCTGAAGGGCTCTCAAACCCCGCATTTCAGATGCCTAGCTGTATCGCTGATGTGTTGCACCTCAGAATCACTTTTAAACCTTACATCTGGTATCTTTAATCCCTATTGCTCAACGCATGGTAAAAGTATTGCATACATGTGTCTGAAAAAGAGCAATGGGCCCATGAGAGACTCATTTGCCTGTTTCACAAATGAACATATTTGACTAGAGATTCTGTTTGGGATTCAGTTGTGCATTCTGACTGCAATCCCTTTCAAAAAACGATACATTCTGGATGAGTTCAAAGTTGCAGGAACACTGTATTTATGATGTGTTTGCAGTTATTCTGTGTCTCTAGCTTCAACACAGTGATATATATATATATATGCTCACTGATTTTTTGGTACATGCCCAGGGCAATAATCATTATGAGGATTTATTTCCAGATGTGCTAGAGGTAGTGTTGTGAAATACTTCATCACACTGGATTGCAGGTTTAAACCCCCTGCACTCTTACTCCTTAAAAACCAACAAATGCAGACACACATTCGCATCCGAAATACAGTGTTCCAGCACCTTTGACCTCATCCAGAACGTATCATTTCTTGAAAGGGATTGCTGTCCGAATGCACATCTGAATCCCAAACAGAATCTCTAGTAAAATACGATCAGTTGTGATGTCTAGTTTCAAGCATTAACATCCAAAGTATCTGTCTTAGGTGGGGCAGTAAATTTGCCAAGCCACCTGAAAGATTTACCATTTCTAAAGATGTCTGTTGTAATTTACACACCTTGCTCCAAGGTCCAGTCAGTCAAAAGCATCTTTATTAATTAGCCTCAGTGCCTTGATATTTTTAATTAATCTAATATCAGGAATGTGATATTGTATCACTGTGGAATGTATGTATTTTTTATGTACTGTAAAATCGAAATACCACCTCTTTCTGGTTACTTATCCTTTATTGTATAATCAGGGCCAAGTTTAAGGGAAGAACACATCCTAGACACACAGGAAACCCTCTCGCCCAAAGGGACGACCGGTACTTTGGATGGTCATGATTGAACCTGGCTTACAACAGACTTCTTTGGAAATGGTAATTCTTTCACATGGCTTGGCAAACTACCTGGCCCAGCTAAGACAGGTACTTTGGATGGTAATGCTTGAAACTAGACATCTTTGGATATGGTAATTCTTTCAGGTGGCTTAGCAAACTCCCTGCTCCAGCTAAGACAGGTAGTTTGGATGTTAATGCTTGAAACTAGACATCTTTAGAAATGGTAATTCTTTCTGAGGGCTTGGGAAACTCTATTTCTTTGAATGCACCTGCACCGTTGAATATACTTTAAACCCATGCTTAGCCATGTTTTTAAAATTAAATTATAACGATTTCTGTGTTTGATAATGGTAGCAAAGGCTTCCTCCACCCACTGCTTTGCCAAATGGGAGTGCTGTTTTCTGGGATGGGTGGAATCTTTGCTCGGGGTAACTTTCTGCTGAGTGCAATATACCTTTCACTTTTCACCTGTAATTGAGACAGGAGGTACAGTAACTCTGAGACTTGACTAAGGTCCTGGATATTGAATCACCACTACGATCAAGAGGTAAGACTTTACATTTTTTCTTTTAAATGCATTTGCTGATAACCCTTTAAAACTAATATGCAGTCAGGCTGATGCATCTTTATTCTTAAGCGTCTCTCAGTGCATTGATATTGTTTTTACTAATCTAATATCAAGAATCTCATCATGTGCATGCTGAGGTGTGGACTATATCTTTGTGTTAAATGGTATTGTTTTGTATATTGTATAATTGAAATACAGCCTCTTTCTGGTTACAAGTATTGGCTTAGAAGACTTCTCCTTGCATTGTATAATCAGGGCCAGTTCAATGGGGCATTTCATTAATTGAGAGCTCTTTCTAGGAGAAAATGCAGTAATTTTTAGTAGTGAATTGCATTTGTTGGTTTTTAACGAGTAAGAGTGCAGGGGGTTTAAACCCGCAATCCAGTGTGTTGAAGTATTTCACAACACTACCTCTAGCACATCTGGAAATAAATCCTCATAATGATTATTGCCCTTGGCATGTACCAAAAAATCAGTGAGCATATATATATATATCACTGTGTTGAAGCTAGAGACACAGAATATCTGCAAAGACATCCTAAATACAGTGTTCCTGCACCTTTGAACTCATCCAGAATGTATCGTTTTTTGAAAGGGATTGCTGTCAGAATGCACAACTGAATCCCAAACAGAATCTCTAGTCAAATGTGATCATTTGTGAAACAGGCAAATGAGTCTCTCAGGGGCCCATTGCTCATTTTCAGACACATGTATGCGATACTTTCACCATGTGTTGAGCAATAGGGATTAAAGATACCAGATGTAAGGTTTAAAAGTGATTCTGAGGTGCAACACATCAGCGATACAGCTAGGCATCTGAAATGCGGGGTTTGAGAGCCCTTCAAGGAACACCGTACCCTAAAGGTACCAGAAGTCCACTAGTGGACTTTGGTACTAATGCTTAGTACAAGCATTAAGTCACTGTCACCCCTGTTACAATGTGATTGCTACATATCTGCATTTGTTGGTTTTTAAGGAGTAAGAGTGCAGGGGGTTTAAACCTGCAATCCAGTGTGATGAAGTATTTCACAACACTACCTCTAGCACATCTGGAAATAAATCCTCATAATGATTATTGACTTGGGCATGTACCAAAAAATCAGTGAGCATATATATATATCACTGTGTTGAAGCTAGAGACACAGAATATCTGCAAAGACATCCTAAATACAGTGTTCCTGCAACTTTGAACTCATCCAGAATGTATCGTTTTTTGAAAGGGATTGCTGTCAGAATGCACAACTGAATCCCAAACAGAATCTCTAGTCAAATGTGATCATTTGTGAAACAGGCAAATGAGTCTCTCAGGGGCCCATTGCTCATTTTCAGACACATGTATGCGATACTTTCACCATGTGTTGAGCAATAGGGATTAAAGATACCAGAGGTAAGGTTTAAAAGTGATTCTGAGGTGCAACACATCAGCGATACAGCTATGCATCTGAAATGCGGGGTTTGAGAGCCCTTCAGGGAACACTGTACCCTAAAGGGGTACCAGAAGTCCATTAGTGGACTTAGGTACTAATGCTTAGTACAAGCAAAAAGTCACTGTCACCCCTGTTACAATGTGATTGCTACATATCTTTCATTCCTTTCATTACCTTTTACTTTTAAAAATGAACTCAAATTATGTATAATGTAATAATTTAAGCAGAATAAAGTAGAAGTCATTCTGAGGTGCCACATGTGAGGGATACAGCTAATCATCTGAAATGCAGGGTTTGAGAGCCCTTTCAGGAGCACTGCATCCATTGAGACAGACCCGTGCATGTTAAACAAATAGATTCTAATAATATAATTATCCAGTGTGTTGCACTACTTCACTGCTTCACTGCTCTATGCCGTCTGGAAATATATCCTCAGACTGCTTACTGCCCTGGGCATGTACCAGGACATTACAGGAGCACATCTATATATGCCACTGCGTTGAAGCAGGAGACACACATTCGCATCCGAAATACAGTGTTCCAGCACCTTTGAC
>NW_028296634.1:422500-427500 GCF_055471065.1 Atractosteus spatula | reverse complement strand
GGTTTAAAAGCAGCATCATGTCTGCCATCATAAGAAAATGAGTCCAATATTTTGGAAAATTTACCTAACGGATGACATATTTCCGTTAATTTCTCCAAAACGGTGCATACTACAAGCTTAAAACCAAATGCATGTGAAAGCAGAGACCCAGAGCTTTCATTTAATGTCCATTAACCCCGGTTTTAAACGCAGCATCATGTCACCATCATAAGAATATGAGTCCAATATTTTAGAATATTGACCAAACGGATGACATATTTTCGTTAATTTCTCCAAAACGGTGTATACTACAAGCTTAAAACCAAATGCATGTGAAAGCAGAGACCCAGAGCTTTCATTTAATGTCCTTTAACCCCGGTTTTAAACGCAGCATCATGTCTGCCATCAAATAAAAATGTGTTTAATATTTTGGAAAATTGACCAAACGAATGACATATTTTCGTTAATTTCTCGAAAACGGTGCAAACTACAAGCTTAAAACCAAATGCATATGAAAGCAGAGACCCAGAGCTTTCATTTAATGTCCATTAACCCCGGATTTAAAAGCAGCATCATGTCTGCCATCATAAGAATATGAGTCTAATATTTTAGAATATTGACCAAACGGATGACATATTTCCGTTAATTTCTCCTAAACGGTGCATACTACAAGCTTAAAACCCAATGCATGTGAAAGCAGAGACCCAGAGCTTTCATTTAATGTCCTTTAACCCCGGTTTTAAACGCAGTATCATGTCTGCCATCAAATAAACATGTGTTTAATATTTTGGAATATTGACCAAACGAATGACATATTTTCGTTAATTTCTCGAAAACGGTGCAAACTACAAGCTTAAAACCAAATGCATATGAAAGCAGAGACCCAGAGCTTTCATTTAATGTCCATTAACCCCGGATTTAAAAGCAGCATCATGTCTGCCATCATAAGAATATGAGTCTAATATTTTAGAATATTGACCAAACGGATGACATATTTCCGTTAATTTCTCCAAAACGGTGCATACTACAAGCTTAAAACCCAATGCATATGAAAACAGAGACCCAGAGCTTTCATTTAATGTCCTTTAACCCCGGTTTTAAACGCAGCATCATGTCTGCCATCAAATAAAAATGTGTTTAATATTTTGGAAAATTGACCAAACGAATGACATATTTTCGTTAATTTCTCCAAAATGGTGCAAACTACAAGCTTAAAACCAAATGCATATGAAAGCAGAGACCCAGAGCTTTCATTTAAAGCCCATTAACCCCGGTTTTAAACGCAGCATCATGTCTGCCATCATAAGAATATGAGTCCAATATTTTAGAATATTGATCAAACGAATGACATATTTTCGTTAATTTCTCCAAAACGGTGCAATCTACAAGCTTAAAACCGAATGCATGAGAAAGCAGAGACCCAGAGCTTTCATTTAAAGCCCATTAACCCCGGATTTAAAAGCAGCATCATGTCTGCCATCATAAGAATATGAGTCCAATATTTTAGAATATTGATCAAACGAATGACATATTTTCGTTAATTTCTCCAAAACGGTGCAAACTACAAGCTTAAAACCAAATGCATGAGAAAGCAGAGATCCAGAGCTTTCATTTAATGTCCATTAACCCCGGTTTTAAACGCAGCATCATGTCACCATCATAAGAATATGAGTCCAATATTTTAGAATATTGACCAAACGGATGACATATTTCCGTTAATTTCTCCAAAACGGTACATACTACAAGCTTAAAACCCAATGCATATGAAAGCAGAGACACAGAGCTTTCATTTAATGTCCTTTAACCGCGGTTTTAAACGCAGCATCATGTCTGCCATCAAATGAAAATGTCTTTAAAATTTTGGAAAATTGACCAAACGAATGACATATTTTCGTTAATTTCTCCAAAACGGTGCAAAGTACAAGCTTAAAACCAAATGCATATGAAAGCAGAGACCCAGAGCTTTCATTTAAAGCCCATTAACCCCGGTTTTAAACGCAGCATCATGTCTGCCATCATAAGAATATGAGTCCAATATTATAGAATATTGATCAAACGTATGACATATTTTCGTTAATTTCTCCAAAACGGTGCAAACTACAAGCTTAAAACCAAATGCATATGAAAGCAGAGACCCAGAGCTTTCATTTAATGTCCATTAACCCAGGATTTAAAAGCAGCATCATGTCTGCCATCATAAGAATATGAGTCTAATATTTTAGAATATTGACCAAACGGATGACATATTTCCGTTAATTTCTCCAAAACGGTGCATACTACAAGCTTAAAACCCAATGCATATGAAAGCAGAGACCCAGAGCTTTCATTTAATGTCCATTAACCCCGGTTTTAAACGCAGCATCATGTCTGCCATCATAAGAATATGAGTCCAATATTTTAGAATATTGATCAAACGGATGACATATTTCGGTTAATTTCTCCAAAACGGTACAATCTACAAGCTTAAAACCAAATGCATGAGAAAGCAGAGACCCAGAGCTTTCATTTAATGTCCATTAACCCCGGTTTTAAACGCAGCATCATGTCACCATCATAAGAATATGAGTCCAATATTTTAGAATGTTGACCAAACGGATGACATAATTCCGTTAATTTCACCAAAACGGTACATACTACAAGCTTAAAACCCAATGCATATGAAAGCAGAGACACAGAGCTTTCATTTAATGTCCTTTAACCCCGGTTTTAAACGCAGCATCATGTCTGCCATCAAATAAAAATGTGTTTAATATTTTGGAAAATTGACCAAACGAATGACATATTTTCGTTAATTTCTCCAAAACGGTGCAAACTACAAGCTTAAAACCAAATGCATATGAAAGCAGAGACCCAGAGCTTTCATTTAAAGCCCATTAACCCCGGATTTAAAAGCAGCATCATGTCTGCCATCATAAGAATATGAGTCCAATATTTTAGAATATTGACCAAACGGATGACATATTTCCGTTAATTTCTCCAAAACGGTGCAATCTACAAGCTTAAAACCAAATGCATGTGAAAGCAGAGACCCAGAGCTTTCTTTTAATGTCCATTAACCCCTGTTTTAAACGCAGCATCATGTCACCATCATAAGAATATGAGTCCAATATTTTAGAATGTTGACCAAACGGATGACATATTTCCGTTAATTTCTCCAAAACGGTACATACTACAAGCTTAAAACCCATTGCATATGAAAGCAGAGACACAGAGCTTTCATTTAATGTCCTTTAACCCCGGTTTTAAACGCAGCATCATGTCTGCCATCAAATAAAAATGTGTTTAATATTTTGGAAAATTGACCAAACGAATGACATATTTTCGTTAATTTCTCCAAAATGGTGCAAACTACAAGCTTAAAACCAAATGCATATGAAAGCAGAGACCCAGAGCTTTCATTTAAAGCCCATTAATCCCGGTTTTAAACGCAGCATCATGTCTGCCATCATAAGAATATGAGTCCAATATTTTAGAATATTGATCAAACGAATGACATATTTTCGTTAATTTCTCCAAAACGGTGCAAACTACAAGCTTAAAACCAAATGCATGAGAAAGCAGAGATCCAGAGCTTTCATTTAATGTCCATTAACCCCGGTTTTAAACGCAGCATCATGTCACCATCATAAGAATATGAGTCCAATATTTTAGAATATTGACCAAACGGATGACATATTTCCGTTAATTTCTCCAAAACGGTACATACTACAAGCTTAAAACCCAATGCATATGAAAGCAGAGACACAGAGCTTTCATTTAATGTCCTTTAACCGCGGTTTTAAACGCAGCATCATGTCTGCCATCAAATGAAAATGTGTTTAAAATTTTGGAAAATTGACCAAACGAATGACATATTTTCGTTAATTTCTCCAAAACGGTGCAAAGTACAAGCTTAAAACCAAATGCATATGAAAGCAGAGACCCAGAGCTTCATTTAAAGCCCATTAACCCCGGTTTTAAACGCAGCATCATGTCTGCCATCATAAGAATATGAGTCCAATATTATAAAATATTGATCAAACGAATGACATATTTTCGTTAATTTCTCGAAAACGGTGCAAACTACAAGCTTAAAACCAAATGCATGTGAAAGCAGAGACCCAGAGCTTTCATTTAATGTCCATTAACCCCGGTTTTAAACGCAGCATCATGTCTGCCATCATAAGAATATGAGTCCAATATTTTAGAATATTGATCAAACGGATGACATATTTCCGTTAATTTCTCCAAAACGGTACAATCTACAAGCTTAAAACCAACTGCATGAGAAAGCAGAGATCCTGAGCTTTCATTTAATGTCCATTAACCCCGGTTTTAAAAGCAGCATCATGTCACCATCATAAGAATATGAGTCCAATATTTTAGAATGTTGACCAAACGGATGACATAATTCCGTTAATTTCTCCAAAACGGTACATACTACAAGCTTAAAACCCAATGCATATGAAAGCAGAGACCCAGAGCTTTCATTTAATGTCCTTTAACCTCGGTTTTAAACGCAGCATCATGTCTGCCATCAAATAAAAATGTGTTTAATATTTTGGAAAATTGACCAAACGAATGACATATTTTCGTTAATTTCTCGAAAACGGTGCAAACTACAAGCTTAAAACCAAATGCATATGAAAGCAGAGACCCAGAGCTTTCATTTAAAGCCCATTAACCCCGGTTTTAAACGCAGCATCATGTCTGCCATCATAAGAATATTAGTCCAATATTTTAGAATATTGATCAAACGAATGACATATTTTCGTTAATTTCTCCAAAACGGTGCAAACTACAAGCTTAAAACCAAATGCATGAGAAAGCAGAGATCCAGACCTTTCATTTAATGTCCATTAACCCCGGTTTTAAACGCAGCATCATGTCTCTCATCATAAGAATATGAGTCCAATATTTTAGAATATTGACCAAACGGATGACATATTTCCGTTAATTTCTCCAAAACGGTGCATACTACAAGCTTAAAACCCAATGCATATGAAAGCAGAGACCCAGAGCTTTCAATTAATGTCCATTAA
>NW_028296634.1:395000-417500 GCF_055471065.1 Atractosteus spatula | reverse complement strand
AATCTTACAGTTTGTTTCATACATTTTTTAGTTATAAAAAATTATTTTAATCCCAAAACAAGAAGCAGTCGTTGTTCATGATGATCACAATTAGAAGTTGTATTGAAATTATATAGATAATCAAAAGCTTGAAAAAGCTAATTGCACAATAATGTTTATTATTTTTTATATAAATTATGGCAATAAAATATGACAGCATTCACAACTAGTACAATTAAATTCAATTGATTTTTATATAACATCTTTCATAACAAGGTTGACCTGAGGCACTTAACATAGCTGGGTGATGATACATGATGTGAAAGAGTAAAAGCCAGAAGATAACTGAGGAGAGGAACCAAAAACTCCTTAGTTAGGAGGAAAAAAAAACCTCTAGGGGTCCAAGATCAACTGGCAGCCCAACCCCTCTGGGTATGCTAACATAATACAATTAGAAAAATAGTTTGGAGGTTTTTCTGTATTATTGATTTCTTCTTCCAAAGGTGTTAGGCAGGTGAAAATTTGTGATTTCGTCCTGAGCCACGGCACTGTCGTCGTGGTCATCACACCTCTTCATGTACATCCTTGCATCTTTTCTGGTAGTGAATGGCAGGTGACAGCTACAAAAAATAGCATATGCATAATCATTATGATTGTGTTGACAACAAAATTAAAAAATAAAAGCCTAAGGAACTCTGTGCATTAATATTTCTAATATTCACAATTGTGAATCATTTAAAAAACGAATACAGTACAATTAGGCTGTGAAACTGATCAAATGCCATAAGCCCTATTCAAATTCGTGACTGAATTTCCAGGATGGAGACAATTTTATTTTATTCTGTTTAAGAAACTGATCTCTGTCGTAACTAGAAATCCCAGCTCAGTGATAGAAACTAGCCATGTTGGCAGATTATTGCTTTACAGTTTAAAAAGTAATTAATTAATGTGGTCACAAATAATATCTTGGCGTTCAGACCATAATATGCTTTTAACAGTTTACTGAAAAAATGTTTCCTGCAGTTTAGCTCCAAAATGAAAATGAAATGGTTTCATTTTGTGTATGTCAAGGGTGTCCACTTTATAGAAATTCAATTTTAAAACATTGTTGAAATGACAAACCACTGGAAATACAGGTCTATCTAACCTCTAACTCATTAACAATGTTTATTGCTGTTGTCCTTAAACTTTTCAGAAATTTTAATTAAGAAAATAAAGCAATTGTTCCCTAGACTCATCTTTTGTGTTCTGTTCGCTGTGAATCAGAAAGGTGCTGTTCTTGAAGTCCAGTCAGTCTCTGTTATCTTTCTTCCCAAGAGGAATTCCATCTAATTCCATCAAACTTCTTTTTCTTCTGCTCGCCTAAGGATGAACTGAAATGAAGCAATTAGTATTTCAGTGGCAGAAAATAGGCTGTCATATATACCTCTCCAGTGCTTTTGATGCACAAATGGTGTCCTGCCGAAACATTCTTCTGTTTGGTAATGTTGGGCAGTTTCAAAAGAAGCTTATCAAAAATCTATTTTGTAGATAATGAAAGAAAATAATAAAATCAGAGTAAGAATTATTATCCAGACTTATCTTTCTGTTCTCTTTCAATAAGAACGGTGTCATTAATGAAGTCCAGTTGGTCTCATTCCTTCTCTCTTCCCAAGAGGCTGCCCGTCTAATGCTGCTGAAAACTCCATTGTCCATTCTGGGAATGCTGTGCTGTTCAGATAGTGTCAACAAATTTAAGAAATGGTTCACATCTTTAAATCTTTTTTTGTTTTGTTTAAAGCATGTGGCATTTTTTAGCAGTAACAAATGGAACAGGAACAGGAGCAGGAAGCTAAAAACACAACGGAGCCAGGCACAACCAGGACCCGGGCTCACACGATGCGGAGATCAGGTGCAGAGCCTCGAGTGAAGTGAGCGCCTGGCTTTTAAAGTTGAACTGAAACAGGGTAGGAACAAGGAACAGATGCGGGGAATGAGGCAAATCAGGAAGGGCTGGAGCGCCCTTAAGAGTAGGGGTTTGCGATTGTGATACAGGTTGGCATATTTATTTTATTTTATTAGGTAGATTCTTTTCAACATGCTTTTACATAATATGTTGTAACAATGATTTCAAAAAGAAACTACAGAAGCCTTACAAATTAAAAATATCTCACCGTTCCAATGTGTCTTCAGGCTTCCCTCGTACAAAAAGGCCCAAGGACTCCAGCAGTCTTACAACCACTGTCCTGTTTGCCTCACCAGACACGATCTCTATTCTGTTGTAATCCACGATGACCCCATTCTTCAGGAGATTTATCATGTCCTTCCTCGCCTGTTGAGAGGCCATCCTGATCTCTTCTGCCGTGGCGTGCTTCATACACGCCCTCTTCAAGTGAGCAGGAAGCTGATCAAAAGTATTCAGGCACATCTTGCACACCAGGGGAATCCTCGTGGGTTTCCTTTGAAAATAAATAATACCATCTGTGTATAGAAACAAGCTAAGACTGATTTCTTAAATTATCCTTAATTTTCTCTCTCATAGTTTGAGCATAATGATTTCATTGTATTTATATAAGAATTGGTCATTGCTCCAAAATAAATAATGGTTTCATAAAAAAGTGAACACTTACTTGGTCTCAGTCACAGACTTTCCAATAGGAGCCATTGTGGAGTTCAGCAACTGCAGGTCCTAGAAGTGGGGAAGGAATTTTAAAAGAGAAATTGAATTACAATACAGAAGGAATGGCTGAGGGATCACTGAAATATATATATATACAAATTCCAAAGACTGAGTCCATATAGAAACAACTACCTTTCATATTCAGTATAAGATGGAGAGATGAATTGGCCCTGAAAATCCACTGCAATGAGAAACTGCTCCTGCGATTGCATATGAACAAACATACATTCCCATCTATATTCATTTGCAGTTACACTATTGCAAATAATCTGTATCCATTCTGCATTCATATCTACTAGAAAGAGCTCTCAATTAATGAAATGCCCCATTGAACTGGCCCTGATTATTCAATGCAAGGAGAAGTCTTCTAAGCCAATACTTGTAACCAGAAAGAGGCTGTATTTCAATTATACAATATACAAAACAATACCATTTAACACAAAGATATAGTCCACACCTCAGCATGCACATGATGAGATTCTTGATGTTAGATTAGTAAAAACAATATCAATGCACTGAGAGACGCTTAAGAATAAAGATGCATCTGCCTGACTGCATATTAGTTTTAAAAGGTTATCAGCAAATGCATTTAAAAGTAAAAATGTAAAGTCTTACCTCTTGATCGTAGTGGTGATTCAATATCCAGGACCTTAGTCAAGTCTCAGAGTTACTGTACCTCCTGTCTCGATTGCAGGTGAAAAGTGAAAGGTATATTGCACTCAGCAGAAAGTTACCCCGAGCAAAGACTCCACCCATCCCAGAAAACAGCACTCCCTTTTGGCAAAGCAGTGGGTGGAGGAAGCCTTTGCTACCATTATCAAACACAGAAATCGTTATAATTTAATTTTAAAAACATGACTAAGCATGGGGTTTAAAGTATATTCAACGGTGCAGGTGCATTCAAAGAAATAGAGTTTCCCAAGCCCTCAGAAAGAATTACCATTTCTAAAGATGTCTAGTTTCAAGCATTAACATCCAAAGTACCTGTCTTAGCTGGAGCAGGGAGTTTGCTATGCCACCTGAAAGAATTACCACATCCAAAGATGTCTAGTTTCAAGCATTAACATCCAAAGTACCTGTCTTAGCTGGGCCAGGTAGTTTGCCAAGCCATGTGAAAGAATTACCATTTCCAAAGAAGTCTGTTGTAAGCCAGGTTCAATCATGACCATCCAAAGTACCAGTCGTCCCTTGGGGCGAGAGGGTTTCCTGTGTGTCTAGGATGTGTACTTCCCTTAAATAAAGGGTGAATATGGGTACCATAGGTATTAAATCTCTCAAAGCTCAGAGTTAAACTAAAAAACCCTTGGTGAGTGTGTTATAACATGGATGGGTATTTATAGTCCAGTGCCTCCTATTTGGTGTCCCCTGAAGGCGTTTTGAACCCAGCAGGTGACACTGATTTAGTTTTATTTGGCCCTGATTATACAATAAAGGATAAGTAACCAGAAAGAGGTGGCATTTCAATTTTACAGTACATAAAAAATACATATATTCCACAGCTCAGCATGCACATGGTGAGATTCCTGATATTAGATTAATAAAAAATATCAAGGCACTGAGGCTAATTAATAAAGATGCTTTTGACTGACTGGACCTTGGAGCAAGGTGTGTAAATTACAACAGACATTTGTAGAAATGGTAATTCTTTCAGGTGGCTTGGCAAATTTACTGCCCCACATAAGACAGGTACTTTGGATGTTAATGCTTGAAACTAGATATCACAACTGATCGTATTTTACTAGAGATTCTGTTTGGGATTCAGATGTGCATTCGGACAGCAATCCCTTTCAAGAAATGATACGTTCTGGATGAGGTCAAAGGTGCTGGAACACTGTATTTAGGATGCGATTGTGTGTCTCCTGCTTCAACGCAGTGATATACTGTATATAGATGTGCTCCTGTAATTTCTTGGTACATGCCCAGGGCAGTAAGCAGTCTGAGGATTTATTTCCAGACGGCATAGAGCAGTGAAGCAGTGAAGTAGTGCAACACACTGGATCATTATATGATTAGAATCTATTCTACTTAAATTATTACATTATACACAATTTGAGTTCATTTTAAAAAGTAAAAGGTAATGAAAGGAATGCATTTTCATAAGAAAGATAATATCGATATGCATGTGATAATCGTCCTTATATCATGTAGCGCGTCATATGGACACTTTGTGGGCTTGAAATACAAAGAAAATCATGTTCTATGGTACAAGATAAATACAAAACTTAAGCTTGTTTAAATTAGATTTGTTTATAAAGCATAAGCATTACATTACATTAATATATGTGAAAATAACATTTTAGAATCATACGTTTAGTATATTTAGTCCCTAATGCTGAAGGAAATGATCATTTGTTTAACATGCACAGGTGTGTCTCAAAGGATGCATTGCTCCTGAAATGCTCTCAAACCCTGCATTTCAGATGCCTAGCTGTATCCTTCAAATGTGGCACCTCAGAATGACTTCTAACCTTACCTGTGGTGTCTATAATCCCTATTGCTTAATGCATGGTGAAAGCTTTGTATATATGTGTCTAACAATAAGGAATGGGCCCCTGTGACACTCATTTGCCTGTTTCACAAATTATCATATTTTACTAGAGATTCTGTTTGGGATTCAGATGTGCATTTGGACAGCAATCCCATTCGAAGAATGTTACGTTCTGGATGAGGTCAAAGGTGCAGGAACACTGTGTTTAGGATGTGTTTGCAGTGATTCTGTGTCTCTAGCTTCAACACAGTGATATATATATATATGCTCAGTGATTTATAGGTACATGCCCAGGGCAATAAGCAGACTGAGGATTTATTTCCCGACGGCATTGAGCTTTGATGCAGTGAAGTAGTGCAACACACTTTATCATTACATTATTAGAATCTATTCTACTTAAATCATTAGGTAGGTTAGGGTTACGGTTAGGTGCAGGAGCACTGTATTTAGGATGTGTTTATATATATATGCTCACTGATTTTTTGGTACCTGCCCAGGGCAATAATCATTATGAGGATTTATTTCCAGATGTGCTAGAGGTAGTGTTGTGAAATACTTCATCACACTGGATTGCAGGTTTAAACCCCCTGCACTCTTACTCCTTAAAAACCAACAAATGCAGATATGTAGCAATCACATTGTAACAGGGGTGACAGTGACTTAATTCTTGTACTAATAAACTTCTGGTACCTTTAGGGTACGGTGTTCCCTGAAGGGCTCTCAAACCCCGCATTTCAGATGCCTAGCTGTATCGCTGATGTGTTGCACCTCAGAATCACTTTTAAACCTTACCTCAGGTATCTTTAATCCCTATTGCTCAACGCATGGTGAAAGTATCGCATACATGTGTCTGAAAATGAGCAATGGGCCCCTGAGAGACTCATTTGCCTGTTTCACAAATGATCATATTTGACTAGAGATTCTGTTTGGGATTCAGTTGTGCATTCTGACAGCAATCCCTTTCAAAAAACGATACATTCTGGATGAGTTCAAAGGTGCTGGAACACTGTATTTAGGATGTGTTTGCAGATATTCTGTGTCTCTAGCTTCAACACAGTGATATATATATATATATGCTCACTGATTTTTTGGTACATGCCAAGGGCAATAATCATTATGAGGATTTATTTCCAGATGTGCTAGAGGTAGTGTTGTGAAATACTACAACACACTGGATTGCAGGTTTAAACCCCCTGCACTCTTACTCCTTAAAAACCAACAAATGCAATTTACTTCTAAAAATAACTGCATTTTCTACTAGAAAGAGCTCTCAATTAATGAAATGCCCCATTGAACTGGCCCTGATTATACAATGCAAGGAGAAGTCTTCTAAGCCAATACTTGTAACCAGAAAGAGGCTGTATTTCAATTATACAATATACAAAACAATACCATTTAACACAAAGATATAGTCCACACATCAGCATGCACATGATGAGATTCTTGATATTAGATTAGTAAAAACAATATCAATGCACTGAGAGACGCTTAAGAATAAAGATACATCTGCCTGACTGCATATTAGTTTTAAAAGGTTATCAGCAAATGCATTTAAAAGTAAAAATGTAAAGTCTTACCTCTTGATCGTAGTGGTGATTCAATTTCCAGGACCTTAGTCAAGTCTCAGAGTTACTGTACCTCCTGTCTCGATTGCAGGTGAAAAGTGAAAGGTATATTGCACTCAGCAGAAAGTTACCCCGAGTAAAGACTCTACCCATCCCAGAAAACAGCACTCCCCTTTGGCAAAGCAGTGGGTGGAGGAAGCCTTTGCTACCATTATCAAACACAGAAATCATTATAATTTAATTTTAAAAACATGGCTAAGCATGGGTTTAAAGTATATTCAACGGTGCAGGTACATTCAAAGAAATAGAGTTTCCCAAGCCCTCAGAAAGAATTACCATTTCTAAAGATGTCTAGTTTCAAGCATTAACATCCAAACTACCTGTCTTAGCTGGAGCAGGGAGCTTGCTAAGCCACCTGAAAGAATTACCATATCCAAAGATGTCTAGTTTCAAGCATTACCATCCAAAGTACCTGTCTTAGCTGGGCCAGATAGTTTGCCAAGCCATGTGAAAGAATTACCATTTCCAAAGAAGTCTGTTGTAAGCCAGGTTCAATCATGACCATCCAAAGTACCAGTCGTCCCTTGGGGCGAGAGGGTTTCCTGTGTGTCTAGGATGTCTACTTCCCTTAAATAAAGGATGAATATGGGTACCATAGGTATTAAATCTCTCAAAGCTCAGAGTTAAACTAAAAAACCCTTGGTGAGTGTGTTATAACATGGATGGGTATTTATAGTCCAGTGCCTCCGATTTGGTGTCCCCTGAAGGCATTTTGAACCCAGCAGGTGACACTGATTTAGTTTTATTTGGCCCTGATTATACAATAAAGGATAAGTAACCAGAAAGAGGTGGTATTTCAATTTTACAGTACATAAAAAATACATATATTCCACAGCTCAGCGTGCACATGGTGAGATTCCTGATATTAGATTAATAAAAAATATCAAGGTACTGAAGCTAATTAATAAAGATGCTTTTGACTGACTGGACCTTGGAGCAAGGTGTGTAAATTACAACAGACATTTGTAGAAATGGTAATTCTTTCAGGTGGCTTGGCAAATTTACTGCCCCACCTAAGACAGGTACTTTGGATGTTAATGCTTGAAACTAGACATCACAACTGATCGTATTTTACTAGAGATTCTGTTTAGGATTCAGATGTGCATTCGGACAGCAATCCCTTTCAAGAAATGATACGTTCTGGATGAGGTCAAAGGTGCTGGAACACTGTATTTAGGATGCGATTGTGTGTCTCCTGCTTCAACGCAGTGATATACTGTATATTGATGTGCTCCTGTAATTTCTTGGTACATGCCCAGGGCAGTAAGCAGTCTGAGGATTTATTTCCAGACGGCATAGAGCAGTGAAGCAGTGAAGTAGTGCAACACACTGGATCATTATATGATTAGAATCTATTCTACTTAAATTATTACATTATACACAATTTGAGTTCATTTTAAAAAGTAAAAGGTAATGAAAGGAATGCATTTTCATAAGAAAGATAATATCGATATGCATGTGATAATCGTCCTTATATCATGTAGTGCGTCATTTGCACACTTTGTGGGCTTGAAATACAAAGAAAATCATGTTCTATGGTACAAGATAAATACAAAACTTAAGCTTGTTTAAATTAGATTTGTTTATAAAGCATAAGCATTACATTACATTAATATATGTGAAAATAACATTTTAGAATCATACGTTTAGTATATTTAGTCCCTAATGCTGAAGGAAATGATCATTTGTTTAACATGCACAGGTGTGTCTCAAAGGATGCATTGCTCCTGAAGGGCTCTCAAACCCTGCATTTCAGATGCCTAGCTGTATCCTTCAAATGTGGCACCTCAGAATGACTTCTAACCTTACCTGTGGTGTCTATAATCCCTATTGCTTAATGCATGGTGAAAGCTTTGTATATATGTGTCTAACAATAAGGAATGGGCCCCTGTGACACTCCTTTGCCTGTTTCACAAATTATCATATTTTACTAGAGATTCTGTTTGGGATTCAGATGTGCATTTGGACAGCAATCCCTTTCGAAGAATGTTACGTTCTGGATGAGGTCAAAGGTGCAAGAACACTGTGTTTAGGATGTGTTTGCAGTGATTCTGTGTCTCTAGCTTCAACACAGTGATATATATATATATGCTCAGTGATTTATAGGTACATGCCCAGGGCAATAAGTAGACTGAGGATTTATTTCCAGACGGCATAGAGCTTTGATGCAGTGAAGTAGTGCAACACACTTTATCATTACATTATAAGAATCTATTCTACTTAAATCATTAGGTAGGTTAGGGTTACGGTTAGGTGCAGGAGCACTGTATTTAGGATGTGTTTATATATATATATGCTCACTGATTTTTTGGTACATGCCCAGGGCAATAATCATTATGAGGATTTATTTCCAGATGTGCTAGAGGTAGTGTTGTGAAATACTTCATCACACTGGATTGCAGGTTTAAACCCCCTGCACTCTTACTCCTTAAAAACCAACAAATGCAGATATGTAGCAATCACATTGTAACAGGGATGACTGTGACTTAATTCTTGTACTAGTAAACTTCTGGTACCTTTAGGGTACGGTGTTCCCTGAAGGGCTCTCAAACCCCGCATTTCAGATGCCTAGCTGTATCGCTGATGTGTTGCACCTCAGAATCACTTTTAAACCTTACCTCTGGTATCTTTAATCCCTATTGCTCAACGCATGGTGAAAGTATCGCATACATGTGTCTGAAAATGAGCAATGGGCCCCTGAGAGACTCATTTGCCTGTTTCACAAATGATCATATTTGACTAGAGATTCTGTTTGGGATTCAGTTGTGCATTCTGACAGCAATCCCTTTCAAGAAATGATACGTTCTGGATGAGGTCAAAGGTGCTGGAACACTGTATTTCGGATGCGATTGTGTGTCTCCTGTAATGTCTTGGTACATGCCCAGGGCAGTGGCATATATAGATGTGCTCCTGTAATGTCTTGGTACATGCCCAGGGCAGTAAGCAGTCTGAGGATTTATTTCCAGACGGCATAGAGCAGTGAAGCAGTGAAGTAGTGCAACACACTGGATCATTATATTATTAGAATGTATTTGTTTAACATGCACGGGTCTGTCTCAATGGATGCAGTGCTCCTTAAAGGGCTCTCAAACCCTGCATTTCAGATGCCTAGCTGTATCCCTCACATGTGGCACCTCAGAATGACTTCTACTTTATTCTACTTAAATTATTACATTATACACAATTTGAGTTCATTTTTAAAAGTAAAAGGTAATGAAAGGAATGGAAGATATGTAGCAATCACATTGTAACAGGGGTGGCAGTGACTTAATGCTTGTACTAAGCATTAGTACCTAAGTCCACTAGTGGACTTCTGGTACCTTTAGGGTACGGTGTTCCCTGAAGGGCTCTCAAACCCCGCATTTCAGATGCCTAGCTGTATCGCTGATGTGTTGCACCTCAGAATCACTTTTAAACCTTACATCTGGTATCTTTAATCCCTATTGCTCAACGCATGTTAAAAGTATTGCATACATGTGTCTGAAAAAGAGCAATGGGCCCCTGAGAGACTCATTTGCCTGTTTCACAAATGAACATATTTGACTAGAGATTCTGTTTGGGATTCAGTTGTGCATTCTGACTGCAATCCCTTTCAAAAAACGATACATTCTGGATGAGTTCAAAGTTGCAGGAACACTGTATTTATGATGTGTTTGCAGTTATTCTGTGTCTCTAGCTTCAACACAGTGATATATATATATATGCTCACTGATTTTTTGGTACATGCCCAGGGCAATAATCATTATGAGGATTTATTTCCAGATGTGCTAGAGGTAGTGTTGTGAAATACTTCATCACACTGGATTGCAGGTTTAAACCCCCTGCACTCTTACTCCTTAAAAACCAACAAATGGAGATATGTAGCAATCACATTGTAACAGGGGTTACAGTGACTTAATGTTTGCACTAGTAAACTTCTGGTACCTTTAGGGTACGGTGTTCCTTGAAGGGCTCTCAAACCCCGCATTTCAGATGCCTAGCTGTATCGCTGATCTGTTGCACCTCAGAATCACTTTTAAACCTTACATCTGGTATCTTTAATCCCTATTGCTCAACGCATGGTAAAAGTATTGCATACATGTGTCTGAAAATGAGCAATGGGCCCCAGAGAGACTCATTTGCCTGTTTCACAAATGAACATATTTGACTAGAGATTCTGTTTGGGATTCAGTTGTGCATTCTGACTGCAATCCCTTTCAAAAAACGATACATTCTGGATGAGTTCAAAGTTGCAGGAACACTGTATTTATGATGTGTTTGCAGTTATTCTGTGTCTCTAGCTTCAACACAGTGATATATATATATATGCTCACTGATTTTTTGGTACATGCCCAGGGCAATAATCATTATGAGGATTTATTTCCAGATGTGCTAGAGGTAGTGTTGTGAAATACTTCATCACACTGGATAGCAGGTTTAAACCCCCTGCACTCTTACTCCTTAAAAACCAACAAATGCAGATATGTAGCAATCACATAGTAACAGGGGTTACAGTGACTTAATGTTTGCACTAGTAAACTTCTGGTACCTTTAGGGTACGGTGTTCCTTGAAGGGCTCTCAAACCCCGCATTTCAGATGCCTAGCTGTATCGCTGATGTGTTGCACCTCAGAATCACTTTTAAACCTTACATCTGGTATCTTTAATCCCTATTGCTCAACGCATGGTAAAAGTATTGCATACATGTGTCTGAAAATGAGCAATGGGCCCCTGAGAGACTCATTTGCCTGTTTCACAAATGAACATATTTGACTAGAGATTCTGTTTGGGATTCAGTTGTGCATTCTGACTGCAATCCCTTTCAAAAAACGATACATTCTGGATGAGTTCAAAGTGCAGGAACACTGTATTTATGATGTGTTTGCAGTTATTCTGTGTCTCTAGCTTCAACACAGTGATATATATATATATGCTCACTGATTTTTTGGTACATGCCCAGGGCAATTATCATTATGAGGATTTATTTCCAGATGTGCTAGAGGTAGTGTTGTGAAATACTTTAACACACTGGATTGCAGGTTTAAACCCCCTGCACTCTTACTCCTTAAAAACCAACAAATGCAATTTACGAATGCAATACGAATGCCCCCGGCCGTCCCTCTTAATCATGGCCCCAGAGGACAAGATGCAAAGGAAAAGCTACAAACCCTGACAGCTACTCACCCAGCCATCCCCCACAGCTGCCAATCTCCAACACCTCCCCCATTAACACCTCCAGCACTGAAAGTGCTATGTGCACCATCCCCCAGGCCAGGCTGACCAGGCCAGTGCAACACACTTGATCATTATATTATTAGAATCTATTCTACTTAAATTATTACATTCTACACAATTGGAGTTCATTTTAAAAGTAAAAGGTAATGAAAGGAATGCATTTTCATAAGAAAGATAATACCGATATGCATGTGATAATCTTCCTTATATCATGTAGTGCGTCATTTGGTCACTTTGTGAGCTTGAAATACAAAGAAAATCATGTTCAATGGTACAAGATAAATACAAATCTTAAGCTTTTATTTTAATTAGATTTGTTTATAAAGCATAAGCAATCATTTATTACATTAATATATGTGAAAATAACGTTTTAGCATCATACGTTTAGTATATTTAGTCTCTAATGCTGAAAGAAATGATCATTTGTTTAACATGCACGGGTCTGTCTCAATGGATGCAGTGCTCCTGAAAGGGCTCTCAAACCCTACATTTCAGATGCTTAGCTGTATCCCTCACATGTGGCACCTCAGAATGACTTCTACTTTATTCTACTTAAATTATTACATTATACACAATTTGAGTTCATTTTAAAAAGTAAAAGGTAATGAAAGGAATGGAAGATATGTAGCAATCACATTGTAACAGAGGTGACAGTGACTTAATGCTTGTATTAAGCATTAGTACCTAAGTCCACTAGTGGACTTCTGGTACCTTTAGGGTACGGTGCTCCCTGAAGGGCTCTCAAACCCCGCATTTGAGATGCCTAGCTGTATCGCTGATGTGTTGCACCTCAGAATCACTTTTAAACCTTACCTCTGGTATCTTTAATCCCTATTGCTCAACGCATGGTAAAAGTATCGCATACATGTGTCTGAAAATGAGCAATGGGCCCCTGAGAGACTCATTTGCCTGTTTCACAAATGATCATATTTGACTAGAGATTCTGTTTGGGATTCAGTTGTGCATTCTGACAGCAATCCCTTTCAAAAAACGATACATTCTGGATGAGTTCAAAGGTGCAGGAACACTGTATTTAGGATGTGTTTGCAGTTATTCTGTATCTCTAGCTTCAACACAGTGATATATATATATGCTCCCTGATCTTTTGGTACATGCCCAGGGCAATAATCATTATGAGGTTTTATTTCCAGATGTGCTAGAGGTAGTGTTGTGAAATACTTCATCACACTGGATTGCAGGTTTAAACCCCCTGCACTATTACTCCTTAAAAACCAACAAATGCAATTTACGAATGCAATACGAATGCCCCCGGCCGTCCCTCTTAATCATGGCCACAGAGGACAAGATGCAAAGGAAAAGCTACAAACCCTGATAGCTACTCACCCAGCCATCCCCCACAGCTGCCAATCTCCAACACCTCCCCCATTAACACCTCCAGCACTGAAAGTGCTATGTGCACCATCCCCCAGGCCAGGCTGACCAGGCCAGTGCAACATACTGGATCATTATATTATTGGAATCTATTCTACTTAAATTATTACATTCTACACAATTGGAGTTCATTTTAAAAGTAAAAGGTAATGAAAGGAATGCATTTTCATAAGAAAGATAATACCGATATGCATGTGATAATCTTCCTTATATCATGTAGTGCGTCATTTGGTCACTTTGTGAGCTTGAAATACAAAGAAAATCATGTTCTATGGTAAAAGATAAATACAAAACTTAAGCTTTTATTTTAATTAGATTTGTTTATAAAGCATAAGCAATCATTTATTACATTAATATATGTGAAAATAACGTTTTAGCATCATACGTTTAGTATATTTAGTCTCTAATGCTGAAAGAAATGATCATTTGTTTAACATGCACGGGTCTGTCTCAATGGATGCAGTGCTCCTGAAAGGGCTCTCAAACCCTACATTTCAGATGCTTAGCTGTATCCCTCACATGTGGCACCTCAGAATGACTTCTACTTTATTCTACTTAAATTATTACATTATACACAATTTGAGTTCATTTTAAAAAGTAAAAGGTAATGAAAGGAATGGAAGATATATAGCAATCACATTGTAACAGGAGTGACAGTGACTTAATGCTTGTATTAAGCATTAGTACCTAAGTCCACTAGTGGACTTCTGGTACCTTTAGGGTACGGTGCTCCCTGAAGGGCTCTCAAACCCCGCATTTCAGATGCCTAGCTGTATCGCTGATGTGTTGCACCTCAGAATCACTTTTAAACCTTACCTCTGGTATCTTTAATCCCTATTGCTCAAGCATGGTAAAAGTATCGCATACATGTGTCTGAAAATGAGCAATGGGCCCCTGAGAGACTCATTTGCCTGTTTCACAAATGAACATATTTGACTAGAGATTCTGTTTGGGATTCAGTTGTGCATTCTGACTGCAATCCCTTTCAAAAAACGATACATTCTGGATGAGTTCAAAGTTGCAGGAACACTGTATTTAGGATGTCTTTGCAGATATTCTGTGTCTCTAGCTTCAACACAGTGATATATATATATGCTCACTGATTTTTTGGTACATGCCCAAGTCAATAATCATTATGAGGATTTATTTCCAGATGTGCTAGAGGTAGTGTTGTGAAATACTTCATCACACTGGATTGCAGGTTTAAACCCCCTGCACTCTTACTCCTTAAAAACCAACAAATGCAGATATGTAGCAATCACATTGTAACAGGGGTGACAGTGACTTAATGCTTGTACTAAGCATTAGTACCAAAGTCCACTAGTGGACTTCTGGTACCTTTAGGGTACGGTGTTCCTTGAAGGGCTCTCAAACCCCGCATTTCAGATGCCTAGCTGTATCGCTGATGTGTTGCACCTCAGAATCACTTTTAAACCTTACATCTGGTATCTTTAATCCCTATTGCTCAACACATGGTGAAAGTATCGCATACATGTGTCTGAAAATGAGCAATGGGCCCCTGAGAGACTCATTTGCCTGTTTCACAAATGATCACATTTGACTAGAGATTCTGTTTGGGATTCAGTTGTGCATTCTGACAGCAATCCCTTTCAAAAAACGATACATTCTGGATGAGTTCAAAGGTGCAGGAACACTGTATTTAGGATGTCTTTGCAGATATTCTGTGTCTCTAGCTTCAACACAGTGATATATATATATATGCTCACTGATTTTTTGGTACATGCCAAGGGCAATAATCATTATGAGGATTTATTTCCAGATGTGCTAGAGGTAGTGTTGTGAAATACTTCAACACACTGGATTGCGGGTTTAAACCCCCTGCACTCTTACTCGTTAAAAACCAACAAATGCAATTCACTACTAAAAATTACTGCATTTTCTCCTCGAAAGAGCTCTCAATTAATGAAATGCCCCATTGAACTGGCCCTGATTATACAATGCAAGGAGAAGTCTTCTAAGCCAATACTTGTAACCAGAAAGAGGCTGTATTTCAATTATACAATATACAAAACAATACCATTTAACACAAAGATATAGTCCACACCTCAGCATGCACATGATGAGATTCTTGATATTAGATTAGTAAAAACAATATCAATGCACTGAGAGACGCTTAAGAATAAAGATGCATCAGCCTGACTGCATATTAGTTTTAAAGGGTTATCAGCAAATGCATTTAAAAGAAAAAATGTAAAGTCTTACCTCTTGATCGTAGTGGTGATTCAATATCCAGGACCTTAGTCAAGTCTCAGAGTTACTGTACCTCCTGTCTCAATTACAGGTGAAAAGTGAAAGGTATATTGCACTCAGCAGAAAGTTACCCCGAGCAAAGATTCCACCCATCCCAGAAAACAGCACTCCCCTTTGGCAAAGCAGTGGGTGGAGGAAGCCTTTGCTACCATTATCAAACACAGAAATCGTTATAATTTAATTTTAAAAACATGGCTAAGCATGGGTTTAAAGTATATTCAACGGTGCAGGTGCATTCAAAGAAATAGAGTTTCCCAAGCCCTCAGAAAGAATTACCATTTCTAAAGATGTCTAGTTTCAAGCATTAACATCCAAACTACCTGTCTTAGCTGGAGCAGGGAGTTTGCTAAGCCACCTGAAAGAATTACCATATCCAAAGATGTCTAGTTTCAAGCATTACCATCCAAAGTACCTGTCTTAGCTGGGCCAGGTAGTTTGCCAAGCCATGTGAAAGAATTACCATTTCCAAAGAAGTCTGTTGTAAGCCAGGTTCAATCATGACCATCCAAAATACCGGTCGTCCCTTTGGGCGAGAGGGTTTCCTGTGTGTCTAGGATGTGTTCTTCCCTTAAACTTGGCCCTGATTATACAATAAAGGATAAGTAACCAGAAAGAGGTGGTATTTCAATTTTACAGTACATAAAAAATACATATATTCCACAGCTCAGCGTGCACATGGTGAGATTCCTGATATTAGATTAATAAAAAATATCAAGGTACTGAAGCTAATTAATAAAGATGCTTTTGACTGACTGGACCTTGGAGCAAGGTGTGTAAATTACAACAGACATTTGTAGAAATGGTAATTCTTTCAGGTGGCTTGGCAAATTTACTGCCCCACCTAAGACAAGTACTTTGGATGTTAATGCTTGAAACTAGACATCACAACTGATCGTATTTTACTAGAGATTCTGTTTAGGATTCAGATGTGCATTCGGACAGCAATCCCTTTCAAGAAATGATACGTTCTGGATGAGGTCAAAGGTGCTGGAACACTGTATTTAGGATGCGATTGTGTGTCTCCTGCTTCAACGCAGTGATATACTGTATATTGATGTGTTCCTGTAATTTCTTGGTACATGCCCAGGGCAGTAAGCAGTCTGAGGATTTATTTCCAGACGGCATAGAGCAGTGAAGCAGTGAACTAGTGCAACACACTGGATCATTATATGATTAGAATCTATTCTACTTAAATTATTACATTATACACAATTTGAGTTCATTTTAAAAAGTAAAAGGTAATGAAAGGAATGCATTTTCATAAGAAAGATAATATCGATATGCATGTGATAATCGTCCTTATATCATGTAGTGCGTCATTTGCACACTTTGTGGGCTTGAAATACAAAGAAAATCATGTTCTATGGTACAAGATAAATACAAAACTTAAGCTTTTTTTAATTAGATTTGTTTATAAAGCATAAGCATTACATTACATTAATATATGTGAAAATAACATTTTAGAATCATACGTTTAGTATATTTAGTCCCTAATGCTGAAGGAAATGATCATTTGTTTAACATGCACAGGTGTGTCTCAAAGGATGCATTGCTCCTGAAGGGCTCTCAAACCCTGCATTTCAGATGCCTAGCTGTATCCTTCAAATGTGGCACCTCAGAATGACTTCTAACCTTACCTGTGGTGTCTATAATCCCTATTGCTTAATGCATGGTGAAAGCTTTGTATATATGTGTCTAACAATAAGGAATGGGCCCCTGTGACACTCATTTGCCTGTTTCACAAATTATCATATTTTACTAGAGATTCTGTTTGGGATTCAGATGTGCATTTGGACAGCAATCCCTTTCGAAGAATGTTACGTTCTGGATGAGGTCAAAGGTGCAAGAACACTGTGTTTAGGATGTGTTTGCAGTGATTCTGTGTCTCTAGCTTCAACACAGTGATATATATATATATGCTCAGTGATTTATAGGTACATGCCCAGGGCAATAAGTAGACTGAGGATTTATTTCCAGACGGCATAGAGCTTTGATGCAGTGAAGTAGTGCAACACACTTTATCATTACATTATAAGAATCTATTCTACTTAAATCATTAGGTAGGTTAGGGTTACGGTTAGGTGCAGGAGCACTGTATTTAGGATGTGTTTATATATATATATATGCTCACTGATTTTTTGGTACATGCCCAGGGCAATAATCATTATGAGGATTTATTTCCAGATGTGCTAGAGGTAGTGTTGTGAAATACTTCATCACACTGGATTGCAGGTTTAAACCCCCTGCACTCTTACTCCTTAAAAACCAACAAATGCAGATATGTAGCAATCACATTGTAACAGGGATGACTGTGACTTAATTCTTGTACTAGTAAACTTCTGGTACCTTTAGGGTACGGTGTTCCCTGAAGGGCTCTCAAACCCCGCATTTCAGATGCCTAGCTGTATCGCTGATGTGTTGCACCTCAGAATCACTTTTAAACCTTACCTCTGGTATCTTTAATCCCTATTGCCCAACGCATGGTGAACGTATTGCATACATGTGTCTGAAAATGAGCAATGGGCCCCTGAGAGACTCATTTGCCTGTTTCACAAATGATCATATTTGACTAGAGATTCTGTTTGGGATTCAGTTGTGCATTCTGACAGCAATCCCTTTCAAGAAATGATACGTTCTGGATGAGGTCAAAGGTGCTGGAACACTGTATTTCGGATGCGATTGTGTGTCTCCTGTAATGTCTTGGTACATGCCCAGGGCAGTGGCATATATAGATGTGCTCCTGTAATGTCTTGGTACATGCCCAGGGCAGTAAGCAGTCTGAGGATTTATTTCCAGACGGCATAGAGCAGTGAAGCAGTGAAGTAGTGCAACACACTGGATCATTATATTATTAGAATGTATTTGTTTAACATGCACGGGTCTGTCTCAATGGATGCAGTGCTCCTTAAAGGGCTCTCAAACCCTGCATTTCAGATGCCTAGCTGTGTCCCTCACATGTGGCACCTCAGAATGACTTCTACTTTATTCTACCTAAATTATTACATTATACCCAATTTGAGTTCATTTTTAAAAGTAAAAGGTAATGAAAGGAATGGAAGATATGTAGCAATCACATTGTAACAGGGGTGGCAGTGACTTAATGCTTGTACTAAGCATTAGTACCTAAGTCCACTAGTTGACTTCTGGTACCTTTAGGGTACGGTGTTCCCTGAAGGGCTCTCAAACCCCGCATTTCAGATGCCTAGCTGTATCGCTGATGTGTTGCACCTCAGAATCACTTTTAAACCTTACATCTGGTATCTTTAATCCCTATTGCTCAACGCATGGTAAAAGTATTGCATACATGTGTCTGAAAAAGAGCAATGGGCCCATGAGAGACTCATTTGCCTGTTTCACAAATGAACATATTTGACTAGAGATTCTGTTTGGGATTCAGTTGTGCATTCTGACTGCAATCCCTTTCAAAAAACGATACATTCTGGATGAGTTCAAAGTTGCAGGAACACTGTATTTATGATGTGTTTGCAGTTATTCTGTGTCTCTAGCTTCAACACAGTGATATATATATATATATGCTCACTGATTTTTTGGTACATGCCCAGGGCAATAATCATTATGAGGATTTATTTCCAGATGTGCTAGAGGTAGTGTTGTGAAATACTTCATCACACTGGATTGCAGGTTTAAACCCCCTGCACTCTTACTCCTTAAAAACCAACAAATGCAGACACATATTCGCATCCGAAATACAGTGTTCCAGCACCTTTGACCTCATCCAGAACGTATCATTTCTTGAAAGGGATTGCTGTCCGAATGCACATCTGAATCCCAAACAGAATCTCTAGTAAAATACGATCAGTTGTGATGTCTAGTTTCAAGCATTAACATCCAAAGTATCTGTCTTAGGTGGGGCAGTAAATTTGCCAAGCCACCTGAAAGATTTACCATTTCTAAAGATGTCTGTTGTAATTTACACACCTTGCTCCAAGGTCCAGTCAGTCAAAAGCATCTTTATTAATTAGCCTCAGTGCCTTGATATTTTTAATTAATCTAATATCAGGAATGTGATATTGTATCACTGTGGAATGTATGTATTTTTTATGTACTGTAAAATCGAAATACCACCTCTTTCTGGTTACTTATCCTTTATTGTATAATCAGGGCCAAGTTTAAGGGAAGAACACATCCTAGACACACAGGAAACCCTCTCGCCCAAAGGGACGACCGGTACTTTGGATGGTCATGATTGAACCTGGCTTACAACAGACTTCTTTGGAAATGGTAATTCTTTCACATGGCTTGGCAAACTACCTGGCCCAGCTAAGACAGGTACTTTGGATGGTAATGCTTGAAACTAGACATCTTTGGATATGGTAATTCTTTCAGGTGGCTTAGCAAACTCCCTGCTCCAGCTAAGACAGGTAGTTTGGATGTTAATGCTTGAAACTAGACATCTTTAGAAATGGTAATTCTTTCTGAGGGCTTGGGAAACTCTATTTCTTTGAATGCACCTGCACCGTTGAATATACTTTAAACCCATGCTTAGCCATGTTTTTAAAATTAAATTATAACGATTTCTGTGTTTGATAATGGTAGCAAAGGCTTCCTCCACCCACTGCTTTGCCAAAGGGGAGTGCTGTTTTCTGGGATGGGTGGAATCTTTGCTCGGGGTAACTTTCTGCTGAGTGCAATATACCTTTCACTTTTCACCTGTAATTGAGACAGGAGGTACAGTAACTCTGAGACTTGACTAAGGTCCTGGATATTGAATCACCACTACGATCAAGAGGTAAGACTTTACATTTTTTCTTTTAAATGCATTTGCTGATAACCCTTTAAAACTAATATGCAGTCAGGCTGATGCATCTTTATTCTTAAGCGTCTCTCAGTGCATTGATATTGTTTTTACTAATCTAATATCAAGAATCTCATCATGTGCATGCTGAGGTGTGGACTATATCTTTGTGTTAAATGGTATTGTTTTGTATATTGTATAATTGAAATACAGCCTCTTTCTGGTTACAAGTATTGGCTTAGAAGACTTCTCCTTGCATTGTATAATCAGGGCCAGTTCAATGGGGCATTTCATTAATTGAGAGCTCTTTCGAGGAGAAAATGCAGTAATTTTTAGTAGTGAATTGCATTTGTTGGTTTTTAACGAGTAAGAGTGCAGGGGGTTTAAACCTGCAATCCAGTGTGTTGAAGTATTTCACAACACTACCTCTAGCACATCTGGAAATAAATCCTCATAATGATTATTGCCCTTGGCATGTACCAAAAAATCAGTGAGCATATATATATATATCACTGTGTTGAAGCTAGAGACACAGAATATCTGCAAAGACATCCTAAATACAGTGTTCCTGCACCTTTGAACTCATCCAGAATGTATCGTTTTTTGAAAGGGATTGCTGTCAGAATGCACAACTGAATCCCAAACAGAATCTCTAGTCAAATGTGATCATTTGTGAAACAGGCAAATGAGTCTCTCAGGGGCCCATTGCTCATTTTCAGACACATGTATGCGATACTTTCACCATGTGTTGAGCAATAGGGATTAAAGATACCAGATGTAAGGTTTAAAAGTGATTCTGAGGTGCAACACATCAGCGATACAGCTAGGCATCTGAAATGCGGGGTTTGAGAGCCCTTCAAGGAACACCGTACCCTAAAGGTACCAGAAGTCCACTAGTGGACTTTGGTACTAATGCTTAGTACAAGCATTAAGTCACTGTCACCCCTGTTACAATGTGATTGCTACATATCTGCATTTGTTGGTTTTTAAGGAGTAAGAGTGCAGGGGGTTTAAACCTGCAATCCAGTGTGATGAAGTATTTCACAACACTACCTCTAGCACATCTGGAAATAAATCCTCATAATGATTATTGACTTGGGCATGTACCAAAAAATCAGTGAGCATATATATATATCACTGTGTTGAAGCTAGAGACACAGAATATCTGCAAAGACATCCTAAATACAGTGTTCCTGCAACTTTGAACTCATCCAGAATGTATTGTTTTTTGAAAGGGATTGCTGTCAGAATGCACAACTGAATCCCAAACAGAATCTCTAGTCAAATGTGATCATTTGTGAAACAGGCAAATGAGTCTCTCAGGGGCCCATTGCTCATTTTCAGACACATGTATGCGATACTTTCACCATGTGTTGAGCAATAGGGATTAAAGATACCAGAGGTAAGGTTTAAAAGTGATTCTGAGGTGCAACACATCAGCGATACAGCTATGCATCTGAAATGCGGGGTTTGAGAGCCCTTCAGGGAACACTGTACCCTAAAGGTACCAGAAGTCCATTAGTGGACTTATGTACTAATGCTTAGTACAAGCAAAAAGTCACTGTCACCCCTGTTACAATGTGATTGCTACATATCTTTCATTCCTTTCATTACCTTTTACTTTTAAAAATGAACTCAAATTATGTATAATGTAATAATTTAAGCAGAATAAAGTAGAAGTCATTCTGAGGTGCCACATGTGAGGGATACAGCTAATCATCTGAAATGCAGGGTTTGAGAGCCCTTTCAGGAGCACTGCATCCATTGAGACAGACCCGTGCATGTTAAACAAATAGATTCTAATAATATAATGATCCAGTGTGTTGCACTACTTCACTGCTTCACTGCTCTATGCCGTCTGGAAATATATCCTCAGACTGCTTACTGCCCTGGGCATGTACCAAGACATTACAGGAGCACATCTATATATGCCACTGCGTTGAAGCAGGAGACACACATTCGCATCCGAAATACAGTGTTCCAGCACCTTTGACCTCATCCAGAACGTATCATTTCTTGAAAGGGATTGCTGTCCGAATGCACATCTGAATCCCAAACAGAATCTCTAGTAAAATACGATCATTTGTGAAACAGGCAAATGAGTCTCTCAGGGGCCC
>NW_028296634.1:200000-205000 GCF_055471065.1 Atractosteus spatula | reverse complement strand
CAAACGGATGACATATTTTCGTTAATTTCTCCAAAACGGTGCATACTACAAGCTTAAAACCAAATGAATGTGAAAGCAGAGACCCAGAGCTTTCATTTAATGTCCATTAACCCCGGGTTTAAAAGCAGCATCATGTCTGCCATCATAAGAATATGAGTCCAATATTTTAGAATATTGACCAAACGGATGACATATTTTCGTTAATTTCTCCAAAACGGTGCAATCTACAAGCTTAAAACCAAATGCATGTGAAAGCAGAGACCCAGAGCTTTCATGTAATGTCCATTAACCCCGGTTTTAAACGCAGCATCATGTCACCTTCATAAGAATATGAGTCCAATATTTTAGAATATTGACCAAACGGATGACATATTTCCGTTAATTTCTCCAAAACGGTGCATACTACAAGCTTAAAACCCAATGCATATGAAAGCAGAGACCCAGAGCTTTCATTTAATGTCCTTTAACCCCGGTTTTAAACGCAGCATCATGTCTGCCATCAAAGGAAAATGTGTTTAATTTTTTGGAAAATTGACCAAACGAATGACATATTTTCGTTAATTTCTCCAAAACGGTGCAAACTACAAGCTTAAAACCAAATGCATACGAAAGCAGAGACACAGAGCTTTCATTTAATGTCCATTAACCCCGGCTTTAAACGGAGCATCAGGTCTACCATCATAAGAATATGAGTCCAATATTTTAGAATATTGACCAAACGGATGACATATTTCGGTTAATTTCTCCAAAACGGTGCATACTACAAGCTTAAAACCCAATGCATATGAAAGCAGAGACCCAGAGCTTTCATTTAATGTCCATTAACCCCGGTTTTAAACGCAGGATCATGTCTGTCATCAAATGAAAATTTGTTTAATATTTAAAAAATTGACCAAACGAATGACATATTTCCGTTAATTTCTCCAAAACGGTGCATACTACAAGCTTAAAACCCAATGCATATGAAAGCAGAGACACAGAGCTTTCATTTAATGTCCATTAACCCCGGTTTTAAACGCAACATCATGTCTGCCATCATAAGAATATGAGTCCTATATATTAGAATATTGACCAAAAGGATGACATATTTCCGTTAATTTCTCCAAAACGGTGTATACTACAAGCTTAAAACCCAATGCATATGAAAGCAGAGACACAGAGCTTTCATTTAATGTCCATTAACCCCGGTTTTAAACGCAACATCATGTCTGCCATCATAAGAATGAGTCCAATATTTTGGAATTTTGACGAAACGGATGGCATATTTTCATTAATATTTCCAAAACGGTGCATACTACAAGCTTAAAACCAAATGCATGTGAAAGCAGAGACCCAGAGCTTTCATTTAATGTCCATTAACCCCGGGTTTAAAAGCAGCATCATGTCTGCCATCATAAAAAAATGTGTCCAATATTTTGGAAAATTGACCAAACGGATGACATATTTCCGTTAATTTCTCCAAAACGGTGCATACTACAAGCTTAAAACCAAATGCATGTGAAAGCAGAGACCCAGAGCTTTCATTTAATGTCCATTAACCCCGGGTTTAAAAGCAGCATCATGTCTGCCATCATAAGAATATGAGTCCAATATTTTAGAATATTGACCAAACGGATGACATATTTTCGTTAATTTCTACAAAACGGTGCAATCTACAAGCTTAAAACAAAATGCATGTGAAAGCAGAGACCCAGAGCTTTCATTTAATATCCATTAACCCCGGTTTTAAACGCAGCATCATGTCACCATCATAAGAATATGAGTCCAATATTTTAGAATATTGACCAAACGGATGACATATTTCCGTTAATTTCTCCAAAACGGTACATACTACAAGATTAAAACCCAATGCATATGAAAGCAGAGACCCAGAGCTTTCATTTAATGTCCTTTAACCGCGGTTTTAAACGCAGCATCATGTCTGCCATCAAATAAAAATGTGTTTAATATTTTGGAAAATTGACCAAACGAATGACATATTCTCGTTAATTTCTCGAAAACGGTGCAATCTACAAGCTTAAAACCAAATGCATATGAAAGCAGAGACCCAGAGCTTTCATTTAATGTCCATTAACCCCGGTTTTAAACGCAGCATTATGTCTGCCATCATAAGAATATGAGTCCAATATTTTAGAATATTGATCAAACGAATGATATATTTTCGTTAATTTCTCCAAAACGGTGCATACTACAAGCTTAAAACCAAATGCATCAGAAAGCAGAGATCCTGAGCTTTCATTTAATGTCCATTAACCCCGGTTTTAAACGCAGCATCATGTCACCATCATAAGAATATGAGTCCAATATTTTAGAATATTGACCAAACGGATGACATATTTCCGTTAATTTCTCCAAAACGGTACATACTACAAGCTTAAAACCAAATGCATATGAAAGCAGAGACCCAGAGCTTTCATTTAATGTCCTTTAACCGCGGTTTTAAACGCAGCATCATGTCTGCCATCAAATAAAAATGTGTTTAATATTTTGGAAAATTGACCAAACGAATGGCATATTTTCGTTAATTTCTCCAAAAACGGTACAATCTACAAGCTTAAAACCAAATGCATGAGAAAGCAGAGACCCAGAGCTTTCATTTAAAGCCCATTAACCCCGGTTTTAAACGCTGCATCATGTCTGCCATCATAAGAATATGAGTCCAATATTTTAGAATATTGATCAAACGTATGACATATTTTCGTTAATTTCTCCAAAACGGTGCAAACTACAAGCTTAAAACCAAATGCAAGAGAAAGCAGAGATCCTCAGCTTTTATTTAATGTCCATTAACCCCGGTTTTAAAAGCAGCATCATGTCACCATCATAAGAATATGAGTCCAATATATTAGAATATTGACCAAAAGGATGACATATTTCCGTTAATTTCTCCAAAACGGTACATACTACAAGCTTAAAACCAAATGCATATGAAAGCAGAGACCCAGAGCTTTCATTTAATGTCCATTCACCCCGGTTTTAAACGCAGCATCATGTCTGCCATTATAAGAATATGAGTCCAATATTTTAGAATATTGATCAAACGGATGACATATTTCCGTTAATTTCTCCAAAACGGTACAATCTACAAGCTTAAAACCAAATGCATGAGAAAGCAGAGACCCAGAGCTTTCATTTAATGTCCATTAACCCCGGTTTTAAACGCAGCATCATGTCTGCCATCATAAGAATATGAGTCCAATATTTTAGAATATTGATCAAACGAATGACATATTTTCGTTAATTTCTCCAAAACGGTACATACTACAAGCTTAAAACCCAATGCATATGAAAGCAGAGACACAGAGCTTTCATTTAATGTCCTTTAACCCCGGTTTTAAACGCAGCATCATGTCTGCCATCAAATAAACATGTGTTTAATATTTTGGAAAATTGACCAAACGAATGACATATTTTCGTTAATTTCTCCAAAACGGTGCAAACTACAAGCTTAAAACCAAATGCATATGAAAGCAGAGACCCAGAGCTTTCATTTAAAGCCCATTAACCCCGGTTTTAAACGCAGCATCATGTCTGCCATCATAAGAATATGAGTCCAATATTTTAGAATATTGATCAAACGAATGACATATTTTCGTTAATTTCTCCAAAACAATGCAAACTACAAGCTTAAAACCAAATGCATGAGAATGCAGAGACCCAGACCTTTCATTTAATGTCCATTAACCCCGGTTTTAAACGCAGCATCATGTCTGCCATCATAAGAATATGAGTCCAATATATTAGAATATTGACCAAAAGGATGACATATTTCCGTTTATTTCTCCAAAACGGTGCATACTACAAGCTTAAAACCCAATGCATATGAAAGTAGAGACCCAGAGCTTTCAATTAATGTCCATTAACCCCGGTTTTAAACGCAGCATCATGTCACCATCATAAGAATATGAGTCCAATATATTAGAATATTGACCAAAAGGATGACATATTTCCGTTAATTTCTCCAAAACGGTACATACTACAAGCTTAAAACCAAATGCATATGAAAGCAGAGACCCAGAGCTTTCATTTAATGTCCATTCACCCCGGTTTTAAACGCAGCATCATGTCTGCCATCAAATAAAAATGTGTTTAATATTTTGGAAAATTGACCAAACGAATGACATATTTTCGTTAATTTCTCCAAAACGGTGCAAACTACAAGCTTAAAACCAAATGCATATGAAAGCAGAGACCCAGAGCTTTCATTTAATGTCCATTCACCCCGGTTTTAAACGCAGCATCATGTCTGCCATCATAAGAATATGAGTCCAATATTTTAGAATATTGATCAAACGGATGACATATTTCCGTTAATTTCTCCAAAACGGTACAATCTACAAGCTTAAAACCAAATGCATGAGAAAGCAGAGACCCAGAGCTTTCATTTAATGTCCATTAACCCCGGTTTTAAACGCAGCATCATGTCTGCCATCATAAGAATATGAGTCCAATATTTTAGAATATTGATCAAATGAATGACATATTTTCGTTAATTTCTCCAAAACGGTACATACTACAAGCTTAAAACCCAATGCATATGAAAGCAGAGACACAGAGCTTTCATTTAATGTCCTTTAACCACGGTTTTAAACGCAGCATCATGTCTGCCATCAAATAAACATGTGTTTAATATTTTGGAAAATTGACCAAACGAATGACATATTTTCGTTAATTTCTCCAAAACGGTGCAAACTACAAGCTTAAAACCAAATGCATATGAAAGCAGAGACCCAGAGCTTTCATTTAAAGCCCATTAACCCCGGTTTTAAACGCAGCATCATGTCTGCCATCATAAGAATATGAGTCCAATATTTTAGAATATTGATCAAACGAATGACATATTTTCGTTAATTTCTCCAAAACGATGCAAACTACAAGCTTAAAACCAAATGCATGAGAATGCAGAGACCCAGACCTTTCATTTAATGTCCATTAACCCCGGTTTTAAACGCAGCATTATGTCTGCCATCATAAGAATATGAGTCCAATATATTAGAATA
>NW_028296634.1:172500-195000 GCF_055471065.1 Atractosteus spatula | reverse complement strand
GTAGGTTAGGGTTACGGTTAGGTGCAGGAGCACTGTATTTAGGATGTGTTTGCAGTGATTCTGTGTCTCTAGCTTCAACACAGTGATATATATATATATATGCTCAGTGATTTATTGGTACATGCCCAGGGCAATAATCAGAATGAGGATTTATTTCCAGATGGGCTACAGGTAGTGTTGTGAAATACTTCAACACTCTGGATCGCAGATTTAGACCCTCTGCACTCTTACTCCTTAAAAACCAACAAATGAAGATATGTAGCAATCACATTGTAGCAAGGGTGACATTGACTTTGACAGTGCTTCTACTACTGGACTTGGGGTAAATGATCATATTCACCCCAGGTCGCTTCACTAAACACTCCTCACTAAACTTACCAAATTCTCAGAGTAGAGTTATCTGTGAATTCCTTTGACCTGCTGTGGTCTGCACAATTGGTAAGAATCACAGAACAATGAGGGGCCAGTTTTAATATATTGCAATCTTACAGTTTGTTTCATACATTTTTTAGTTATAAAAAATTATTTTAATCCCAAAACAAGAAGCAGTCGTTGTTCATGATGATCACAATTAGAAGTTGTATTGAAATTATATAGATAATCAAAAGCTTGAAAAAGCTAATTGCACAATAATGTTTATTATTTTTTATATAAATTATGGCAATAAAATATGACAGCATTCACAACTAGTACAATTAAATTCAATTGATTTTTATATAACATCTTTCATAACAAGGTTGACCTGAGGCACTTAACATAGCTGGGTGATGATACATGATGTGAAAGAGTAAAAGCCAGAAGATAACTGAGGAGAGGAACCAAAAACTCCTTAGTTAGGAGGAAAAAAAAACCTCTAGGGGTCCAAGATCAACTGGCAGCCCAACCCCTCTGGGTATGCTAACATAATACAATTAGAAAAATAGTTTGGAGGTTTTTCTGTATTATTGATTTCTTCTTCCAAAGGTGTTAGGCAGGTGAAAATTTGTGATTTCGTCCTGAGCCACGGCACTGTCGTCGTGGTCATCACACCTCTTCATGTACATCCTTGCATCTTTTCTGGTAGTGAATGGCAGGTGACAGCTACAAAAAATAGCATATGCATAATCATTATGATTGTGTTGACAACAAAATTAAAAAATAAAAGCCTAAGGAACTCTGTGCATTAATATTTCTAATATTCACAATTGTGAATCATTTAAAAAACGAATACAGTACAATTAGGCTGTGAAACTGATCAAATGCCATAAGCCCTATTCAAATTCGTGACTGAATTTCCAGGATGGAGACAATTTTATTTTATTCTGTTTAAGAAACTGATCTCTGTCGTAACTAGAAATCCCAGCTCAGTGATAGAAACTAGCCATGTTGGCAGATTATTGCTTTACAGTTTAAAAAGTAATTAATTAATGTGGTCACAAATAATATCTTGGCTTTCAGACCATAATATGCTTTTAACAGTTTACTGAAAAAATGTTTCCTGCAGTTTAGCTCCAAAATGAAAATGAAATGGTTTCATTTTGTGTATGTCAAGGGTGTCCACTTTATAGAAATTCAATTTTAAAACATTGTTGAAATGACAAACCACTGGAAATACAGGTCTATCTAACCTCTAACTCATTAACAATGTTCATTGCTGTTGTCCTTAAACTTTTCAGAAATTTTAATTAAGAAAATAAAGCAATTGTTCCCTAGACTCATCTTTTGTGTTCTGTTCGCTGTGAATCAGAAAGGTGCTGTTCTTGAAGTCCAGTCAGTCTCTGTTATCTTTCTTCCCAAGAGGAATTCCATCTAATTCCATCAAACTTCTTTTTCTTCTGCTCGCCTAAGGATGAACTGAAATGAAGCAATTAGTATTTCAGTGGCAGAAAATAGGCTGTCATATATACCTCTCCAGTGCTTTTGATGCACAAATGGTGTCCTGCCGAAACATTCTTCTGTTTGGTAATGTTGGGCAGTTTCAAAAGAAGCTTATCAAAAATCTATTTTGTAGATAATGAAAGAAAATAATAAAATCAGAGTAAGAATTATTATCCAGACTTATCTTTCTGTTCTCTTTCAATAAGAACGGTGTCATTAATGAAGTCCAGTCGGTCTCATTCCTTCTCTCTTCCCAAGAGGCTGCCCGTCTAATGCTGCTGAAAACTCCATTGTCCATTCTGGGAATGCTGTGCTGTTCAGATAGTGTCAACAAATTTAAGAAATGGTTCACATCTTTAAATCTTTTTTTGTTTTGTTTAAAGCATGTGGCATTTTTTAGCAGTAACAAATGGAACAGGAACAGGAGCAGGAAGCTAAAAACACAACGGAGCCAGGCACAACCAGGACCCGGGCTCACACGATGCGGAGATCAGGTGCAGAGCCTCGAGTGAAGTGAGCACCTGGCTTTTAAAGTTGAACTGAAACAGGGTAGGAGCAAGGAACAGATGCGGGGAATGAGGCAAATCAGGAAGGGCTGGAGCGCCCTTAAGAGTAGGGGTTTGTGATTGTGATACAGGTTGGCATATTTATTTTATTTTATTAGGTAGATTCTTTTCAACATGCTTTTACATAATATGTTGTAACAATGATTTCAAAAAGAAACTACAGAAGCCTTACAAATTAAAAATATCTCACCGTGCCAATGTGTCTTCAGGCTTCCCATGTACAAAAAGGCCCAAGG
This sequence comes from Atractosteus spatula, assembly GCF_055471065.1. NCBI lineage: Eukaryota > Metazoa > Chordata > Actinopteri > Semionotiformes > Lepisosteidae > Atractosteus > Atractosteus spatula. The sequence continues at coordinate 192,341 of NW_028296634.1, read as the reverse complement.
ACTCCAGCAGTCTTACAACCACTGTCCTGTTTGCCTCACCAGACACGATCTCTATTCTGTTGTAATCCACGATGACCCCGTTTTTCAGGTGATTTATCATGTCCTTCCTCGCCTGTTGAGAGGTCATCCTGATCTCCTCTGCCGTGGAGAGGCAGAGGAGATAAAAGCTTTATTTTATGATCATTCGTCCAACCACTCCAGAGATTGTCCTTCTCCATTAAACGACTTCCTGGAGACACCGTAATCATATAGGAGCTCTTCTCCCACTACAATCTCTCTTTTTGCCAAGAACAGAATTGTTATGTCAGTCTTTTCGTCAATTACAAAAGATTCTTTAATTGGTCTGAGGTTGGCTTTTTTGTTTGAATGATTTATGCGCCTTCCAATTGTGTCCATATCCGGGTGGCAGGTGCAGTGTTCTTCACGCGAATCAATGCACATTTTTTGTTTAGGTCCATCAAAAAAGAATAGATATCCCATGTCTCCTTCTGCCATCTGTGCCATTAGGGCTTCTCCAGCTGTCTTTGTGATAACCTTGCCATGGTAATCACATACCACCTCTCCCTTCTGGAAACGCCTGGAAGTTATAACCTTCTTCCCTTTCACAGGATCGTCAACGATGTGCAGGCCTCTCCAGGTTTGGAGTTTTACCAGATTTTCAATGTCCTTGCCATTTGGTTGGACTTCTACATGCGGCTTCCAGTTCTGAAGTACCTCGGACACAGCTGGTGTATTGGTTGACCATCCCATTTTTTCTATATAATGGGTCACTTGGCTTTCTGTTGGTAACCGTCTATTGTATTGATCTGTAGTGAGATATCAGAAATCCACCCAAAGAATATATCCAGTAATAGACTCTTGAAATATTACTCTTTAAAAAGGGAAGAAATCCTGTTCTTACCGAATATGTTCTGTTGCCTCCTTTTCCTCTGCTCAGCTCTCCATCTATTGTAACAGTGGCGATCGTGAATGCCGGTCACTCTCAGGCGCTCTTTCTTTCTAGGAGGCTGCCCATCTAATGTCACGGGAAAAATCTGTATCAGCTTCTGGAAGGCTGCAGCATCATCCATCTTTGGGCATCTATATGCAGCAGCTGCCACAGTGGACCTATTTATAAAAAGAAAACTTAAATATCTCAGATCTAAGACAGAGTGGCTAAAAGGTAACTGAAAGAGGGATATTGAATTAAAACTTACCGTATAGCAGCTGTACGTTCTTGTCCATAGCCTGAAGATTGCTCTCCTGATGATGAACTGAAGTTTAAAAAAATATGAGAAATTTATGTTTATCCTAAATATTGACTTTCAAATACTGAATTTGGATATCACTGTGACACTTACAGAGATCCTGCTTCTACAATGCCATGAATTAGTTCGCTGGCTGAGCACATGTCCTCATCTGTCAGCCTTCTGGCTAGGTTTTCAACAGTTCCATTTGAAACACCTAAATAATCATTCAGGACAGTTTTCTGATCAATAGGTAGCTTCTTTATTTCCATTTCAAATGCCCTTCTTGCAACATAGCAAGTAATCAGTGGTAGGTGGTACCTGCAAAACAAACATATATAAAATAGTTGTTTTCAAGCCACAGAAAAGTAAAAAGAAAATACATCAAAATAATTATATAATTCAATTTACTTCTCATGCAGTCTTCGCAGATCATAGGTAGGATTGTGAACTGGTTCTCCTCCTGCATACACAAAAAAATGTTCTATTTCCATCCTGCAGTTTGCATCACAGCGTAAGTTAATGAAGTAGCAGTGAAACATCTGAGAAAATAAAAAAAATAAAAATGCAGTTTAAATGCAGTATTCTTCACATACCATTGAATGCTAAAGACAGTTTTTAGCAATGAAATATCAAAATATAACCTTCAACTCACCTTTTCCTCTTCTTCATTTAGTGCAAAGGAAGCTAGTCGCTGAGTTGCAGCCATGCGCTCTTTGACAGAGATTATTACCCTGTTTTGCCCACTTTTATTCACAACAATTTTTCGCCGTATCCAATCCAGGACCTGAATTCAGAAGATTTTTTTAGTACAAATATTAATTAAAAACAATTTCTCGAAAAGAACATCTATAATCAAAATTCTTGGTTGTATGAAGGGATGCTTACTGTCATATTCTTTACCACCCCTGGGCGCTGAAGGTGCTTCAGCTGGAGAATGGCCTGCAGGTAAAGCATCACAACAATCCGTTCACTTGTGGTGATGTCTGCAGAGGCGTGTGTCTTGCCCAGTATCCGCTGCACATCTTTCTTTGCAACACTCAACACCTTCAAGCAATCGCTTAGTTTAGGTGGAGGACTCTGCAGCTGTGTTAGTCTGGGGGAGAGAGAACAATACTATCAGCCTCCAAAAGGCAAAATTCATGTGTTTGAATAGAAAAGCAAGTACAAGTTGAACCAACATTTAATAAGTAAAGTACCTCTTTCTGGTTATTTCCTGTCTGACACTCTTGTTGTTTCTCTTTTTTATATCCTTTAGATTGCTCTGGAAGTCTATTAAACTCTTAGCTAGACTGGGATCCTCCACTTGCAGGTTAGTGTTTTTTCGGATGAAGAGCAGGAATCTGCTGATATTAATGATATAACCTGCAATGGTCTGGTGAGACAACCCAGTCATCTTCAACTGGGAAACAAATGTCTGCATTTTGGAAATGTCCTTCAGAAAACTTAAGGAAACATCTGATGGATCCATAAAAAACAGGAACCTGGAGACATTTTCAACCTGAAAAACATATATAGAGAAAGTCATTATTTTTATGACCAACATCCTGTGAAGTTTAAGCCGAGTAAAACCATGTACCAAATACCTACCTCCTTGGAGCAGTTTACCATTCCCAGGCCCTGGATAAGGTATTGTTTAAAGCCAGCCAGGAGAGGAGAATCAAGAGAGTGTTTTCTGTAAAGTCCAGCCAGGGCAACTCTTTTTCGGAGAGCTTTTAGATTACCTTTAACTGACACCCTGTAGATATAAGACACATGGACAATTACATGTATTATAAGTGTTTCCGTTTTCTTAGTTGGCTTCTGGGAGAAAATGGCTTTAGATGTGGCCCTGTGTGAATGTGTATATCTACCAATTCACTGACATCCCAATTAAGGCTACATTTTTTCTTGCCTCTGTGAAACAAAATCTAATTTTATACATACAACGTGCAAATAAAAAATAAAGCACTAGAAACCCTATTGAGCAGAGAGTCTTACTGTTCCCCATCTTCCCCTTCCTCCTCCGCTTCTGCTTCAGTTTCTGGAGCAGCCTCTGGCATCTCTTCCTCCTGGACAGTGGCCTCTTGCTCAGGGCCGCTGGAATGCAGGTAGATTCTTTTCAACATGCTTTTACATAATATGTTGTAACAATGATTTCAAAAAGAAACTACAGAAGCCTTACATATTAAAAATATCTCACCATGCCAATGTGTCTTCAGGCTTCCCACGTACAAAAAGGCCCGAGGACTCTAGCAGTCTTACAACCGCTATCCTGTTTGCCTCACCAGACACAATTTCTATTCTGTGGTAATCCACGATGACCCCGTTCTTCAGGTGATTCATCATGTCCTCCCTCGCCTGTTGAGAGGCCATCCTGATCTCTTCTGCCGTGGCGTGCTTCATACACGCCCTCTTCAAGTGAGCAGGAAGCTGATCAAAAGTATTCAGGCACATCTTGCACACCAGGGGAATCCTCGCGGGTTTCCTTTGAAAATAAATTATACCATCTGTGTATAGAAACAAGCTAAGACTGATTTCTTAAATTATCCTTAATTTTCTCTCTCATAGTTTGAGCATAATGATTTCATTGTATTTATATAAGAATTGGTCATTGCTCCAAAATAAATAATGGTTTCATAAAAAAGTGAACACTTACTTGGTCTCAGTCACAGACTTTCCAATAGGAGCCATTGTGGAGTTCAGCAACTGCAGGTCCTAGAAGTGGGGAAGGAATTTTAAAAGAGAAATTGAATTACAATACAGAAGGAATGGCTGAGGGATCACTGAAATATATATATATACAAATTCCAAAGACTGAGTCCATATAGAAACAACTACCTTTCATATTCAGTATAAGATGGAAGATGAATTGGCCCTGAAAATCCACTGCAATGAGAAACTGCTCATGCCATTGCATATGAACAAACATACATTCTCATCTATATTCATTTGCAGTTACACTATTGCAATTAATCAATTAATCACATGATGAGATTCTTGATATTAGATTAGTAAAAACAATATCAATGCACTGAGAGACGCTTAAGAATAAAGATGCATCTGCCTGACTGCATATTAGTTTTAAAAGGTTATCAGCAAATGCATTTAAAAGTAAAAATATAAAGTCTTACCTCTTGATCGTAGTGGTGATTCAATATCCAGGACCTTAGTCAAGTCTCAGAGTTACTGTACCTCCTGTCTCGATTGCAGGTGAAAAGTGAAAGTTATATTGCACTCAGCAGAAAGTTACCCCGAGCAAAGACTCCACCCCTCCCAGAAAACAGCACTCCCCTTTGGCAAAGCAGTGGGTGGAGGAAGCCTTTGCTACCATTATCAAACACAGAAATCGTTATAATTTAATTTTAAAAACATGGCTAAGCATGGGTTTAAAGTATATTCAACGGTGCAAGTGCATTCAAAGAAATAGAGTTTCCCAAGCCCTCAGAAAGAATTGCCATTTCTAAAGATGTCTAGTTTCAAGCATTAACATCCAAAGTACCTGTCTTAGCTGGAGCAGGGAGTTTGCTAAGCCACCTGAAAGAATTACCATATCCAAAGATGTCTAGCTTCAAGCATTAACATCCAAAGTACCTGTCTTAGCTGGGCCAGGTAGTTTGCCAAGCCATGTGAAAGAATTACCATTTCCAAAGAAGTCTGTTGTAAGCCAGGTTCAATCATGACCATCCAAAGTACCGGTCGTCCCTTGGGGCGAGAGGGTTTCCTGTGTGTCTAGGATGTGTACTTCCCTTAAATAAAGGGTGAATATGGGTACCATAGGTATTAAATCTCTCAAAGCTCAGAGTTAAACTAAAAAACCCTTGGTAAGTGTGTTATAACATGGATGGGTATTTATAGTCCAGTGCCTCCTATTTGGTGTCCCCTGAAGGCGTTTTGAACCCAGCAGGTGACACTGATTTAGTTTTACTTGGCCCTGATTATACAATAAAGGATAAGTAACCAGAAAGAGGTGGTATTTCGATTTTACAGTACATAAAAAAATACATACTTTCCACAGCTCAGCATGCACATGCTATTAGATTAGATATTAGATATTAGATTAATAAAAAATATCAAGGCACTGAGGCTAATTAATAAAGATGCTTTTGACTGACTGGACCTTGGAGCAAGGTGTGTAAATTACAACAGACATCTTTAGAAATGGTAATTCTTTCAGGTGGCTTGGCAAATTTACTGCCCCACCTAAGACAGGTACTTTGGATGTTAATGCTTGAAACTAGACATCACAACTGATCGTATTTTACTAGAGATTCTGTTTGGGATTCAGATGTGCATTCGGACAGCAATCCCTTTCAAGAAATGATACGTTCTGGATGAGGTCAAAGGTGCCGGAACACTGTATTTAGGATGCGATTGTGTGTCTCCTGCTTCAACGCAGTGATATACTGTATATTGATGTGCTCCTGTAATTTCTTGGTACATGCCCAGGGCAGTAAGCAGTCTGAGGATTTATTTCCAGACGGCATAGAGCAGTGAAGCAGTGAAGTAGTGCAACACACTGGATCATTATATTATTAGAATCTATTTGTTTAACATGCACGGGTCTGTCTCAATGGATGCAGTGCTCCTGAAAGGGCTCTCAAACCCTGCATTTCAGATGCCTAGCTGTATCCCTCACATGTGGCACCTCAGAATGACTTCTACTTTATTCTACTTAAATTATTACATTATACACAATTTGAGTTCATTTTTAAAAGTAAAGGGTAATGAAAGGAATGAAAGATATGTAGCAATCACATTGTAACAGGGGTGACAGTGACTTTTTGCTTGTACTAAGCATTAGTACCTAAGTCCACTAGTGGACTTCTGGTACCTTTAGGGTACGGTGTTCCCTGAAGGGCTCTCAAACCCCGCATTTCAGATGCCCAGCTGTATCGCTGATGTGTTGCACCTCAGAATCACTTTTAAACCTTACATCTGGTATCTTTAATCCCTATTGCTCAACACATGGTGAAAGTATTGCATACATGTGTCTGAAAATGAGCGATGGGCCCCTGAGAGACTCATTTGCCTGATTCACAAATGATCACATTTGACTAGAGATTCTGTTTGGGATTCAGTTGTGCATTCTGACAGCAATCCCTTTCAAAAAACGATACATTCTGGATGAGTTCAAAGGTGCAGGAACACTGTATTTAGGATGTGTTTGCAGATATTCTGTGTCTCTAGCTTCAACACAGTGATATTCTTGATATTAGATTAGTAAAAACAATATAAATGCACTGAGAGACGCTTAAGAATAAAGATGCATCTGCCTAACTGCATATTAGTTTTAAAAGGTTATCAGCAAATGCATTTAAAAGTAAAAATGTAAAGTCTTACCTCTTGATCGTAGTGGTGATTCAATATCCAGGACCTTAGTCAAGTCTCAGAGTTACTGTACCTCCTGTCTCGATTGCAGGTGAAAAGTGAAAGGTATATTGCACTCAGCAGAAAGTTACCCCGAGCAAAGACTCTACCCATCCCAGAAAACAGCACTCCCCTTTGGCAAAGCAGTGGGTGGAGGAAGCCTTTGCTACCATTATCAAACACAGAAATCGTTATAATTTAATTTTAAAAACATGGCTAAGCATGGGTTTAAAGTATATTCAACGGTGCAGGTGCATTCAAAGAAATAGAGTTTCCCAAGCCCTCAGAAAGAATTACCATTTCTAAAGATGTCTAGTTTCAAGCATTAACATCCAAACTACCTGTCTTAGCTGGAGCAGGGAGCTTGCTAAGCAACCTGAAAGAATTACCATATCCAAAGATGTCTAGTTTCAAGCATTAACATCCAAAGTACCTGTCTTAGCTGGGCCAGGTAGTTTGCCAAGCCATGTGAAAGAATTACCATTTCCAAAGAAGTCTGTTGTAAGCCAGGTTCAATCATGACCATCCAAAGTACTGGTCGTCCCTTGGGGCGAGAGGGTTTCCTGTGTGTCTAGGATGTGTACTTCCCTTAAATAAAGGGTGAATATGGGTACCATAGGTATTAAATATCTCAAAGCTCAGAGTTAAACTAAAAAACCCTTGGTGAGTGTGTTATAACATGGATGGGTATTTATAGTCCAGTGCCTCCTATTTGGTGTCTCCTGAAGGCGTTTTGAACCCAGCAGGTGACACTGATTTAGATTTATTTGGCCCTGATTATACAATAAAGGATAAGTAATCAGAAAGAGGAGGTATTTCGATTTTACAGTACATAAAAAATACATACATTCCACAGCTCAGCATGCACATGGTGATATTCCTGATATTAGATTAATTAAAAATATCAAGGCACTGAGGCTAATTAACAAAGATGCTTTTGACTGACTGGACCTTGGAGCAAGGTGTGTAAATTACAACAGACATCTTTAGAAAAAGTAATTCTTTCAGGTGGCTTGGCAAATTTACTGCCCCACCTAAGACAGATACTTTGGATGTTAATGCTTGAAACTAGACATCACAACTGATCGTATTTTACTAGAGATTCTGTTTGGGATTCAGATGTGCATTCGGACAGCAATCCCTTTCAAGAAATGATACGTTCTGGATGAGGTCAAAGGTGCCGGAACACTGTATTTCGGATGCAAATGTGTGTCTCCTGCTTCAACGCAGAGGCATATATAGATGTTCTCCTGTAATGTCTTGGTACATGCCCAGGGCAGTAAGCAGTCTGAGGATATATTTCCAGACGGCGTAGAGCAGTGAAGCAGTGAAGTAGTGCAACACACTGGATCATTATATTATTAGAATCTATTTGTTTAACATGCACGGGTCTGTCTCAATGGATGCAGTGCTCCTGAAAGGGCCCTCAAACCCTGCATTTCAGATGCCTAGCTGTATCCCTCACATGTGGCACCTCAGAATGACTTCTACGTTATTCTGCTTAAATTATTACATTATACACAATTTGAGTTCATTTTTAAAAGTAAAAGGTAATGAAAGGAATGAAAGATATGTAGCAATCACATTGTAACAGGGGTGACAGTGACTTAATGCTTGTACTAAGCATCAGTACCTAAGTCCACTAGTGGACTTCTGGTACCTTTAGGGTACGGTGTTCCCTGAAGGGCTCTCAAACCCCGCATTTCAGATGCCTAGCTGTATCGCTGATGTGTTGCACCTCAGAATCACTTTTAAACCTTACCTCTGGTATCTTTAATCCCTATTGCTCAACGCATGGTAAAAGTATCGCATACATGTGTCTGAAAATGAGCAATGGGCCCCTGAGAGACTCATTTGCCTGTTTCACAAATGATCACATTTGACTAGAGATTCTGTTTGGGATTCAGTTGTGCATTCTGACAGCAATCCCTTTCAAAAAACTATACATTCTGGATGAGTTCAAAGTTGCAGGAACACTGTATTTATGATGTGTTTGCAGTTATTCTGTGTCTCTAGCTTCAACACAGTGATATATATATATATATGCTCACTGATTTTTTGGTACATGCCCAGGGCAATAATCATTATGAGGATTTATTTCCAGATGTGCTAGAGGTAGTGTTGTGAAATACTTCATCACACTGGATTGCAGGTTTAAACCCCCTGCACTCTTACTCCTTAAAAACCAACAAATGCAGATATGTAGCAATCACATAGTAACAGGGGTTACAGTGACTTAATGTTTGCACTAGTAAACTTCTGGTACCTTTAGGGTACGGTGTTCCTTGAAGGGCTCTCAAACCCCGCATTTCAGATGCCTAGCTGTATCGCTGATGTGTTGCACCTCAGAATCACTTTTAAACCTTACATCTGGTATCTTTAATCCCTATTGCTCAACGCATGGTAAAAGTATTGCATACATGTGTCTGAAAATGAGCAATGGGCCCCTGAGAGACTCATTTGCCTGTTTCACAAATGAACATATTTGACTAGAGATTCTGTTTGGGATTCAGTTGTGCATTCTGACTGCAATCCCTTTCAAAAAACGATACATTCTGGATGAGTTCAAAGTGCAGGAACACTGTATTTATGATGTGTTTGCAGTTATTCTGTGTCTCTAGCTTCAACACAGTGATATATATATATATGCTCACTGATTTTTTGGTACATGCCCAGGGCAATTATCATTATGAGGATTTATTTCCAGATGTGCTAGAGGTAGTGTTGTGAAATACTTTAACACACTGGATTGCAGGTTTAAACCCCCTGCACTCTTACTCCTTAAAAACCAACAAATGCAATTTACGAATGCAATACGAATGCCCCCGGCCGTCCCTCTTAATCATGGCCCCAGAGGACAAGATGCAAAGGAAAAGCTACAAACCCTGACAGCTACTCACCCAGCCATCCCCCACAGCTGCCAATCTCCAACACCTCCCCCATTAACACCTCCAGCACTGAAAGTGCTATGTGCACCATCCCCCAGGCCAGGCTGACCAGGCCAGTGCAACACACTTGATCATTATATTATTAGAATCTATTCTACTTAAATTATTACATTCTACACAATTGGAGTTCATTTTAAAAGTAAATGGTAATGAAAGGAATGCATTTTCATAAGAAAGATAATACCGATATGCATGTGATAATCTTCCTTATATCATGTAGTGCGTCATTTGGTCACTTTGTGGGCTTGAAATACAAAGAAAATCATGTTCAATGGTACAAGATAAATACAAATCTTAAGCTTTTATTTTAATTAGATTTGTTTATAAAGCATAAGCAATCATTTATTACATTAATATATGTGAAAATAACGTTTTAGCATCATACGTTTAGTATATTTAGTCTCTAATGCTGAAAGAAATGATCATTTGTTTAACATGCACGGGTCTGTCTCAATGGATGCAGTGCTCCTGAAAGGGCTCTCAAACCCTACATTTCAGATGCTTAGCTGTATCCCTCACATGTGGCACCTCAGAATGACTTCTACTTTATTCTACTTAAATTATTACATTATACACAATTTGAGTTCATTTTAAAAAGTAAAAGGTAATGAAAGGAATGGAAGATATGTAGCAATCACATTGTAACAGAGGTGACAGTGACTTAATGCTTGTATTAAGCATTAGTACCTAAGTCCACTAGTGGACTTCTGGTACCTTTAGGGTACGGTGCTCCCTGAAGGGCTCTCAAACCCCGCATTTCAGATGCCTAGCTGTATCGCTGATGTGTTGCACCTCAGAATCACTTTTAAACCTTACCTCTGGTATCTTTAATCCCTATTGCTCAACGCATGGTAAAAGTATCGCATACATGTGTCTGAAAATGAGCAATGGGCCCCTGAGAGACTCATTTGCCTGTTTCACAAATGATCATATTTGACTAGAGATTCTGTTTGGGATTCAGTTGTGCATTCTGACAGCAATCCCTTTCAAAAAACGATACATTCTGGATGAGTTCAAAGGTGCAGGAACACTGTATTTAGGATGTGTTTGCAGTTATTCTGTATCTCTAGCTTCAACACAGTGATATATATATATGCTCCCTGATCTTTTGGTACATGCCCAGGGCAATAATCATTATGAGGTTTTATTTCCAGATGTGCTAGAGGTAGTGTTGTGAAATACTTCATCACACTGGATTGCAGGTTTAAACCCCCTGCACTATTACTCCTTAAAAACCAACAAATGCAATTTACGAATGCAATACGAATGCCCCCGGCCGTCCCTCTTAATCATGGCCACAGAGGACAAGATGCAAAGGAAAAGCTACAAACCCTGATAGCTACTCACCCAGCCATCCCCCACAGCTGCCAATCACCAACACCTCCCCCATTAACACCTCCAGCACTGAAAGTGCTATGTGCACCATCCCCCAGGCCAGGCTGACCAGGCCAGTGCAACATACTGGATCATTATATTATTTTAATCTATTCTACTTAAATTATTACATTCTACACAATTGGAGTTCATTTTAAAAGTAAAAGGTAATGAAAGGAATGCATTTTCATAAGAAAGATAATACCGATATGCATGTGATAATCTTCCTTATATCATGTAGTGCGTCATTTGGTCACTTTGTGAGCTTGAAATACAAAGAAAATCATGTTCTATGGTAAAAGATAAATACAAAACTTAAGCTTTTATTTTAATTAGATTTGTTTATAAAGCATAAGCAATCATTTATTACATTAATATATGTGAAAATAACGTTTTAGCATCATACGTTTAGTATATTTAGTCTCTAATGCTGAAAGAAATGATCATTTGTTTAACATGCACGGGTCTGTCTCAATGGATGCAGTGCTCCTGAAAGGGCTCTCAAACCCTACATTTCAGATGCTTAGCTGTATCCCTCACATGTGGCACCTCAGAATGACTTCTACTTTATTCTACTTAAATTATTACATTATACACAATTTGAGTTCATTTTAAAAAGTAAAAGGTAATGAAAGGAATGGAAGATATATAGCAATCACATTGTAACAGGAGTGACAGTGACTTAATGCTTGTATTAAGCATTAGTACCTAAGTCCACTAGTGGACTTCTGGTACCTTTAGGGTACGGTGCTCCCTGAAGGGCTCTCAAACCCCGCATTTCAGATGCCTAGCTGTATCGCTGATGTGTTGCACCTCAGAATCACTTTTAAACCTTACCTCTGGTATCTTTAATCCCTATTGCTCAAGCATGGTAAAAGTATCGCATACATGTGTCTGAAAATGAGCAATGGGCCCCTGAGAGACTCATTTGCCTGTTTCACAAATGAACATATTTGACTAGAGATTCTGTTTGGGATTCAGTTGTGCATTCTGACTGCAATCCCTTTCAAAAAACGATACATTCTGGATGAGTTCAAAGTTGCAGGAACACTGTATTTAGGATGTCTTTGCAGATATTCTGTGTCTCTAGCTTCAACACAGTGATATATATATATGCTCACTGATTTTTTGGTACATGCCCAAGTCAATAATCATTATGAGGATTTATTTCCAGATGTGCTAGAGGTAGTGTTGTGAAATACTTCATCACACTGGATTGCAGGTTTAAACCCCCTGCACTCTTACTCCTTAAAAACCAACAAATGCAGATATGTAGCAATCACATTGTAACAGGGGTGACAGTGACTTAATGCTTGTACTAAGCATTAGTACCAAAGTCCACTAGTGGACTTCTGGTACCTTTAGGGTACGGTGTTCCTTGAAGGGCTCTCAAACCCCGCATTTCAGATGCCTAGCTGTATCGCTGATGTGTTGCACCTCAGAATCACTTTTAAACCTTACATCTGGTATCTTTAATCCCTATTGCTCAACACATGGTGAAAGTATCGCATACATGTGTCTGAAAATGAGCAATGGGCCCCTGAGAGACTCATTTGCCTGTTTCACAAATGATCACATTTGACTAGAGATTCTGTTTGGGATTCAGTTGTGCATTCTGACAGCAATCCCTTTCAAAAAACGATACATTCTGGATGAGTTCAAAGGTGCAGGAACACTGTATTTAGGATGTCTTTGCAGATATTCTGTGTCTCTAGCTTCAACACAGTGATATATATATATATGCTCACTGATTTTTTGGTACATGCCAAGGGCAATAATCATTATGAGGATTTATTTCCAGATGTGCTAGAGGTAGTGTTGTGAAATACTTCAACACACTGGATTGCGGGTTTAAACCCCCTGCACTCTTACTCGTTAAAAACCAACAAATGCAATTCACTACTAAAAATTACTGCATTTTCTCCTAGAAAGAGCTCTCAATTAATGAAATGCCCCATTGAACTGGCCCTGATTATACAATGCAAGGAGAAGTCTTCTAAGCCAATACTTGTAACCAGAAAGAGGCTGTATTTCAATTATACAATATACAAAACAATACCATTTAACACAAAGATATAGTCCACACCTCAGCATGCACATGATGAGATTCTTGATATTAGATTAGTAAAAACAATATCAATGCACTGAGAGACGCTTAAGAATAAAGATGCATCAGCCTGACTGCATATTAGTTTTAAAGGGTTATCAGCTAATGCATTTAAAAGAAAAAATGTAAAGTCTTACCTCTTGATCGTAGTGGTGATTCAATATCCAGGACCTTAGTCAAGTCTCAGAGTTACTGTACCTCCTGTCTCAATTACAGGTGAAAAGTGAAAGGTATATTGCACTCAGCAGAAAGTTACCCCGAGCAAAGATTCCACCCATCCCAGAAAACAGCACTCCCCTTTGGCAAAGCAGTGGGTGGAGGAAGCCTTTGCTACCATTATCAAACACAGAAATCGTTATAATTTAATTTTAAAAACATGGCTAAGCATGGGTTTAAAGTATATTCAACGGTGCAGGTGCATTCAAAGAAATAGAGTTTCCCAAGCCCTCAGAAAGAATTACCATTTCTAAAGATGTCTAGTTTCAAGCATTAACATCCAAACTACCTGTCTTAGCTGGAGCAGGGAGTTTGCTAAGCCACCTGAAAGAATTACCATATCCAAAGATGTCTAGTTTCAAGCATTACCATCCAAAGTACCTGTCTTAGCTGGGCCAGGTAGTTTGCCAAGCCATGTGAAAGAATTACCATTTCCAAAGAAGTCTGTTGTAAGCCAGGTTCAATCATGACCATCCAAAGTACCGGTCGTCCCTTTGGGCGAGAGGGTTTCCTGTGTGTCTAGGATGTGTTCTTCCCTTAAACTTGGCCCTGATTATACAATAAAGGATAAGTAACCAGAAAGAGGTGGTATTTCAATTTTACAGTACATAAAAAATACATATATTCCACAGCTCAGCGTGCACATGGTGAGATTCCTGATATTAGATTAATAAAAAATATCAAGGTACTGAAGCTAATTAATAAAGATGCTTTTGACTGACTGGACCTTGGAGCAAGGTGTGTAAATTACAACAGACATTTGTAGAAATGGTAATTCTTTCAGGTGGCTTGGCAAATTTACTGCCCCACCTAAGACAAGTACTTTGGATGTTAATGCTTGAAACTAGACATCACAACTGATCGTATTTTACTAGAGATTCTGTTTAGGATTCAGATGTGCATTCGGACAGCAATCCCTTTCAAGAAATGATACGTTCTGGATGAGGTCAAAGGTGCTGGAACACTGTATTTAGGATGCGATTGTGTGTCTCCTGCTTCAACGCAGTGATATACTGTATATTGATGTGTTCCTGTAATTTCTTGGTACATGCCCAGGGCAGTAAGCAGTCTGAGGATTTATTTCCAGACGGCATAGAGCAGTGAAGCAGTGAACTAGTGCAACACACTGGATCATTATATGATTAGAATCTATTCTACTTAAATTATTACATTATACACAATTTGAGTTCATTTTAAAAAGTAAAAGGTAATGAAAGGAATGCATTTTCATAAGAAAGATAATATCGATATGCATGTGATAATCGTCCTTATATCATGTAGTGCGTCATTTGCACACTTTGTGGGCTTGAAATACAAAGAAAATCATGTTCTATGGTACAAGATAAATACAAAACTTAAGCTTTTTTTAATTAGATTTGTTTATAAAGCATAAGCATTACATTACATTAATATATGTGAAAATAACATTTTAGAATCATACGTTTAGTATATTTAGTCCCTAATGCTGAAGGAAATGATCATTTGTTTAACATGCACAGGTGTGTCTCAAAGGATGCATTGCTCCTGAAGGGCTCTCAAACCCTGCATTTCAGATGCCTAGCTGTATCCTTCAAATGTGGCACCTCAGAATGACTTCTAACCTTACCTGTGGTGTCTATAATCCCTATTGCTTAATGCATGGTGAAAGCTTTGTATATATGTGTCTAACAATAAGGAATGGGCCCCTGTGACACTCATTTGCCTGTTTCACAAATTATCATATTTTACTAGAGATTCTGTTTGGGATTCAGATGTGCATTTGGACAGCAATCCCTTTCGAAGAATGTTACGTTCTGGATGAGGTCAAAGGTGCAAGAACACTGTGTTTAGGATGTGTTTGCAGTGATTCTGTGTCTCTAGCTTCAACACAGTGATATATATATATATGCTCAGTGATTTATAGGTACATGCCCAGGGCAATAAGTAGACTGAGGATTTATTTCCAGACGGCATACAGCTTTGATGCAGTGAAGTAGTGCAACACACTTTATCATTACATTATAAGAATCTATTCTACTTAAATCATTAGGTAGGTTAGGGTTACGGTTAGGTGCAGGAGCACTGTATTTAGGATGTGTTTATATATATATATATGCTCACTGATTTTTTGGTACATGCCCAGGGCAATAATCATTATGAGGATTTATTTCCAGATGTGCTAGAGGTAGTGTTGTGAAATACTTCATCACACTGGATTGCAGGTTTAAACCCCCTGCACTCTTACTCCTTAAAAACCAACAAATGCAGATATGTAGCAATCACATTGTAACAGGGATGACTGTGACTTAATTCTTGTACTAGTAAACTTCTGGTACCTTTAGGGTACGGTGTTCCCTGAAGGGCTCTCAAACCCCGCATTTCAGATGCCTAGCTGTATCGCTGATGTGTTGCACCTCAGAATCACTTTTAAACCTTACCTCTGGTATCTTTAATCCCTATTGCCCAACGCATGGTAAAAGTATTGCATACATGTGTCTGAAAATGAGCAATGGGCCCCTGAGAGACTCATTTGCCTGTTTCACAAATGATCATATTTGACTAGAGATTCTGTTTGGGATTCAGTTGTGCATTCTGACAGCAATCCCTTTCAAGAAATGATACGTTCTGGATGAGGTCAAAGGTGCTGGAACACTGTATTTCGGATGCGATTGTGTGTCTCCTGTAATGTCTTGGTACATGCCCAGGGCAGTGGCATATATAGATGTGCTCCTGTAATGTCTTGGTACATGCCCAGGGCAGTAAGCAGTCTGAGGATTTATTTCCAGACGGCATAGAGCAGTGAAGCAGTGAAGTAGTGCAACACACTGGATCATTACATTATTAGAATGTATTTGTTTAACATGCACGGGTCTGTCTCAATGGATGCAGTGCTCCTTAAAGGGCTCTCAAACCCTGCATTTCAGATGCCTAGCTGTATCCCTCACATGTGGCACCTCAGAATGACTTCTACTTTATTCTACTTAAATTATTACATTATACACAATTTGAGTTCATTTTTAAAAGTAAAAGGTAATGAAAGGAATGGAAGATATGAAGCAATCACATTGTAACAGGGGTGGCAGTGACTTAATGCTTGTACTAAGCATTAGTACCTAAGTCCACTAGTTGACTTCTGGTACCTTTAGGGTACGGTGTTCCCTGAAGGGCTCTCAAACCCCGCATTTCAGATGCCTAGCTGTATCGCTGATGTGTTGCACCTCAGAATCACTTTTAAACCTTACATCTGGTATCTTTAATCCCTATTGCTCAACGCATGGTAAAAGTATTGCATACATGTGTCTGAAAAAGAGCAATGGGCCCATGAGAGACTCATTTGCCTGTTTCACAAATGAACATATTTGACTAGAGATTCTGTTTGGGATTCAGTTGTGCATTCTGACTGCAATCCCTTTCAAAAAACGATACATTCTGGATGAGTTCAAAGTTGCAGGAACACTGTATTTATGATGTGTTTGCAGTCATTCTGTGTCTCTAGCTTCAACACAGTGATATATATATATATATGCTCACTGATTTTTTGGTACATGCCCAGGGCAATAATCATTATGAGGATTTATTTCCAGATGTGCTAGAGGTAGTGTTGTGAAATACTTCATCACACTGGATTGCAGGTTTAAACCCCCTGCACTCTTACTCCTTAAAAACCAACAAATGCAGACACACATTCGCATCCGAAATACAGTGTTCCAGCACCTTTGACCTCATCCAGAACGTATCATTTCTTGAAAGGGATTGCTGTCCGAATGCACATCTGAATCCCAAACAGAATCTCTAGTAAAATACGATCAGTTGTGATGTCTAGTTTCAAGCATTAACATCCAAAGTATCTGTCTTAGGTGGGGCAGTAAATTTGCCAAGCCACCTGAAAGATTTACCATTTCTAAAGATGTCTGTTGTAATTTACACACCTTGCTCCAAGGTCCAGTCAGTCAAAAGCATCTTTATTAATTAGCCTCAGTGCCTTGATATTTTTAATTAATCTAATATCAGGAATGTGATATTGTAACACTGTGGAATGTATGTATTTTTTATGTACTGTAAAATCGAAATACCACCTCTTTCTGGTTACTTATCCTTTATTGTATAATCAGGGCCAAGTTTAAGGGAAGAACACATCCTAGACACACAGGAAACCCTCTCGCCCAAAGGGACGACCGGTACTTTGGATGGTCATGATTGAACCTGGCTTACAACAGACTTCTTTGGAAATGGTAATTCTTTCACATGGCTTGGCAAACTACCTGGCCCAGCTAAGACAGGTACTTTGGATGGTAATGCTTGAAACTAGACATCTTTGGATATGGTAATTCTTTCAGGTGGCTTAGCAAACTCCCTGCTCCAGCTAAGACAGGTAGTTTGGATGTTAATGCTTGAAACTAGACATCTTTAGAAATGGTAATTCTTTCTGAGGGCTTGGGAAACTCTATTTCTTTGAATGCACCTGCACCGTTGAATATACTTTAAACCCATGCTTAGCCATGTTTTTAAAATTAAATTATAACGATTTCTGTGTTTGATAATGGTAGCAAAGGCTTCCTCCACCCACTGCTTTGCCAAAGGGGAGTGCTGTTTTCTGGGATGGGTGGAATCTTTGCTCGGGGTAACTTTCTGCTGAGTGCAATATACCTTTCACTTTTCACCTGTAATTGAGACAGGAGGTACAGTAACTCTGAGACTTGACTAAGGTCCTGGATATTGAATCACCACTACGATCAAGAGGTAAGACTTTACATTTTTTCTTTTAAATGCATTTGCTGATAACCCTTTAAAACTAATATGCAGTCAGGCTGATGCATCTTTATTCTTAAGTGTCTCTCAGTGCATTGATATTGTTTTTACTAATCTAATATCAAGAATCTCATCATGTGCATGCTGAGGTGTGGACTATATCTTTGTGTTAAATGGTATTGTTTTGTATATTGTATAATTGAAATACAGCCTCTTTCTGGTTACAAGTATTGGCTTAGAAGACTTCTCCTTGCATTGTATAATCAGGGCCAGTTCAATGGGGCATTTCATTAATTGAGAGCTCTTTCTAGGAGAAAATGCAGTAATTTTTAGTAGTGAATTGCATTTGTTGGTTTTTAACGAGTAAGAGTGCAGGGGGTTTAAACCCGCAATCCAGTGTGTTGAAGTATTTCACAACACTACCTCTAGCACATCTGGAAATAAATCCTCATAATGATTATTGCCCTTGGCATGTACCAAAAAATCAGTGAGCATATATATATATATATCACTGTGTTGAAGCTAGAGACACAGAATATCTGCAAAGACATCCTAAATACAGTGTTCCTGCACCTTTGAACTCATCCAGAATGTATCGTTTTTTGAAAGGGATTGCTGTCAGAATGCACAACTGAATCCCAAACAGAATCTCTAGTCAAATGTGATCATTTGTGAAACAGGCAAATGAGTCTCTCAGGGGCCCATTGCTCATTTTCAGACACATGTATGCGATACTTTCACCATGTGTTGAGCAATAGGGATTAAAGATACCAGATGTAAGGTTTAAAAGTGATTCTGAGGTGCAACACATCAGCGATACAGCTAGGCATCTGAAATGCGGGGTTTGAGAGCCCTTCAAGGAACACCGTACCCTAAAGGTACCAGAAGTCCACTAGTGGACTTTGGTACTAATGCTTAGTACAAGCATTAAGTCACTGTCACCCCTGTTACAATGTGATTGCTACATATCTGCATTTGTTGGTTTTTAAGGAGTAAGAGTGCAGGGGGTTTAAACCTGCAATCCAGTGTGATGAAGTATTTCACAACACTACCTCTAGCACATCTGGAAATAAATCCTCATAATGATTATTGACTTGGGCATGTACCAAAAAATCAGTGAGCATATATATATATCACTGTGTTGAAGCTAGAGACACAGAATATCTGCAAAGACATCCTAAATACAGTGTTCCTGCAACTTTGAACTCATCCAGAATGTATCGTTTTTTGAAAGGGATTGCTGTCAGAATGCACAACTGAATCCCAAACAGAATCTCTAGTCAAATGTGATCATTTGTGAAACAGGCAAATGAGTCTCTCAGGGGCCCATTGCTCATTTTCAGACACATGTATGCGATACTTTCACCATGTGTTGAGCAATAGGGATTAAAGATACCAGAGGTAAGGTTTAAAAGTGATTCTGAGGTGCAACACATCAGCGATACAGCTATGCATCTGAAATGCGGGGTTTGAGAGCCCTTCAGGGAACACTGTACCCTAAAGGTACCAGAAGTCCATTAGTGGACTTAGGTACTAATGCTTAGTACAAGCAAAAAGTCACTGTCACCCCTGTTACAATGTGATTGCTACATATCTTTCATTCCTTTCATTACCTTTTACTTTTAAAAATGAACTCAAATTATGTATAATGTAATAATTTAAGCAGAATAAAGTAGAAGTCATTCTGAGGTGCCACATGTGAGGGATACAGCTAATCATCTGAAATGCAGGGTTTGAGAGCCCTTTCAGGAGCACTGCATCCATTGAGACAGACCCGTGCATGTTAAACAAATAGATTCTAATAATATAATGATCCAGTGTGTTGCACTACTTCACTGCTTCACTGCTCTATGCCGTCTGGAAATATATCCTCAGACTGCTTACTGCCCTGGG